>NW_026725343.1:0-107500 GCF_029784015.1 Lycium ferocissimum
TTAGCTTTCTCATGAACTCTTTTGATTATGTTTCATTTGTTTCGTATACAAGTTCCAATATTTGCATATACTATCCCGTATGCCTTACCTACGAGTTCAATTTTTGTTGTACTCACGTCCCTTTTGTCGGGGGCCATGTTCATGTTGCAGTTTTAGATGTACAAGTTGGCAGATTTCCTCGCTAGGCGCTTGCGGGTAAGCTCCACTTTTATGTGGAGCTGGGTCGAGTTTAGTACATCTATAGCGAGATTACGGGTAGGTCAGGGCCATGTCCCGACAATAAGACAATTGTACAGTTTCAGTCATTGTAAAGGCTTTATAGACATGCATTACGGGTCAGTTATTTACTTTAGTATAGTAGTCATATGTTTTCATGATCATTTGTATGTATACTTATGCCAGTGGCATTGTTCATGTGTTTATAAGAGTTGCATCAGTTCTCATATATCCGGTTCGCTCGATCAGGTTAAGGCATCGGGTGTTGGTCCGCCTCACCAAGATTTTGATGTGGAGGGTTTGATCAAAATGTGAATAACAACTTGTAGGAGAAACTTGAGGATGGACACAAAGATTGCAACTCTACGAATATTGTAGAGTTCCAATTATCTTTATAATGTAATAGATATTTGTGAATTTGTCATAAATGATTCAAGTTGGGATTATGATAAAATATTTAATCAAATCTTCTCCCAACAAGATAAATGTGATGTAAAAGGAGAATTTAAATTCAATACTCTAATTTAAACTCGCTACCAAAAATAGGAACTATTTTTATCATCATCTCAAAGGAGAAAGGTTTGGATATGAGAAAGTGCCTCGACCAAATGTACTGTAACTTGTACCCACCAAACCCCCACGCCAACGTCGGTTACACGCTTGAGTAGTCACTTCTCTCACGTGCCAAACCCACTTCACTCTCATTGGTTCTCACACACACTTTTAATTTTTCACAGCAAAACACTCTTTTCTCCAAAAAAAAAAAAATCTCAAATCTACCTACATTCAATTTTAACAATAAAAACAACAAACTATTTCTATAGATAGATAGATAAAGAACAGCCAAAAATCAACACTCTGTCATAAGCAAACCTTAGCTTTTTCTTTTATTTTTCTCTCTCTCTTTAGTGTTTTTTTTGTATTACTGTACTTCATATTCTACTTTACAGCTCAAACTTCCATTTTCCCATCTTTCTTTGTCTTTACTTTTTTTTTTTTTTTGAGTTATAGAAACGTTTAGTACTCACTTGCAGATCGAATCTAGCATTTTCATCAGGTACTTTTTTTTGCTTTAATGTGTGTTTCAGATGATGTTATAAAGCTTTAATTTCTGTTTGTACCGAGTGCTTTGATGGGGGTACTTTATTTTGGCTACTGTATGCATAAAGTTTTGATCTTTGTTTGTTTGTTTAGATGATTCTTTTTTTTTTTTTTTGAAATTTTGGTGGATTGTACTGAGTGCTATAATGGGTGTACACTGGTGTACTGGGATTTGGTGATGGTGGGTTTCATTTTTGCATTTTCTGGTTCTTGATTTTGGTTTTGTTTGTGTTAGTGTGTGTATAAAGTTTTGATCTTTATTTGTTTGTTTAGATGATTCTCTTCTTGGGAAATTTTGGTGGTTATACTGAGTGCTTAAATGGGTGTACACTGGTTTGCATTTTCAGGTTCTTGATTTTGGTTTTGTTTGTGTGAGTGTGTGTATGAAGGTTTTATTCTTTTTATGTTTGTTTAGATGGATCTTTTGTTGGATTATACTCAAGGCTGTGATTGGTGTACATTGGATTTGGGGTCTTATGTATGTGTCTGCTTTTTTTGGGATTGTTGAAGTAGTTTCAGTAGATGAATTTTTGGCTTAGGGGGTGAATGTGTTCCGGTGAAATGGAAATGTACTTGTAATGCTCTTATTTTTGGTTCAGGATTGTAATTGGTTTGATTTATGGTTAGGGCTTGAGCAGTTAAAGGTTAAACATATGCCACCATTAGGATTATAGGAACTGGTAATTACATGTTAGAAGGTCGTTATATTAGAAATTTCCTTGTCAAGCTACATGAAACAGATTCCTAGTAGTCCATGGAAATATTATTGCTAATTGACTGAAGTGAGAAGCACGCTGATCGGTTAATTTAATAAGATGGGAATTGACACTCGATTTCATTGGCACCATGCAATTGATCCAATTCAAATGTTTACTTATTCAATGAGACTAGTGAAACCGACATTCGGAAATTGAGTCTCTCCACAAGAATGGTAATTAATCTTTTATGAAATCGCCATTAGGAAAGAGAATTGTTGGATGCAAATGGTTTCTTCAAGAAAAAAATAAGGCATTCTAGGGGTTGAAGCTGCAAGGTATAAAAGCTCTGTTAGTTGTGAATGGGTTAATTTTGATGGTGTTTTCTTACATGTTAAACATATCTCTTTTCATGTTTTGCCTGTTTTGGAAGTCATGTACAATTTGAAATTGGAACAACGTGATGTTAGGACAATTTTCTTATATGGAAAACTTGTGGAACAAGTATATATGTAACAACATGGAGGATTTGAAGTTAAAAGGAAATGAAAACAATGTTTGTGTAGGTCCCGGTCCAACTGTTAAGGTATTGTCCGCTATGGACCTAGGTCCGCACGGATTTGTCCCTTGGTTTTGACCCAAAAGGCGCCTCAATAGATGGTTCTGAACTCTTTCTTGTAAGGTCCCTAACTTTTTTCTCCCATTCCGATGTGGGATTCACCTAAGGTGTAATGTTCACCCTTCTTCAAAGGCTTGCCCTCCGTCGTGGACATCATTCCCCCTTGGGACTCAGCGCCCTCGCTAAGGTTTGTGCCACCACCGTACTGAGGGAGAGTCTTGCTCTGATACCATCTGTAACGGTCCTGCTCCAACTATTTAGGTATTTCCGCTTTTGGGTCTAGGCTCACACTGATTTGTCTCTTGGGTTTTAACCCAAAAGGCGCCTCAACAATTGGTTCTGTACTCATTTTAGGTCCCTAACTTTCTTCCTCCATTCCAGCCAGTGAGTACCTATCTTGCTGCTATCTTTAGGTTATCAGCTACCTAGTCGCCCTAGTAAGAGGAAGAAGGTAGGTATATCATGTACCTTATTCTAGTCTAGTTGGAAGTATTATGTATGTAATGGTGTGTGTATGCCCATTGATTGTCCAAACATTCCACAACAATGAGTGCAGTAACCCGATATGTGGCTTGTTCGGGTAAAAACACATAGGGCCATTGACGAGCTTCGAAATGAATTTTCAGATACTTGAAGTACTCCAAACACATGTTTAAAGTTTGGAAAATATACTAACACTTTGGTTGCTTTTGTAGACTCAGTCTGTTTGTTGAGCTTAGTCTTCATTTCCTATGATAGATAAAGTGCCATTCACTTGACTATAGATCAGATATACCATGATAAAATACATTAATGTGATGTGTCACTTTATTGGGGAAACCAGTGCTGAAGGAAATGTCCATGTTTAGAAGATAAATACTAGATACAATCTTGCTAACATGTTTACAGAGTCTTCAATTGCCAAGATCAAGCTTTGCTTGAAATTGATTAGTATTTATGAAAAACTATTTGGCCCATGGGGGCTTTTGTGGAAAAGGTGGATTATATTTACTATATCATCCAAAACTAGTTGTATCATGGCATATTCTTAGTATTGTTGGCCAATATTTGGCCAAACGATTTAAGCACTGTTGGTCAAATATTTGCCAAACAATAAACTAAGCCTATTCTAGGGAATAAGCTCCGCTCACTTTAGCATAATGTTTCAAGGAGAAGGGAAACTGAACAGATCAATTTGGAGATTATGGTCACTCTCTGAAGACAAAGACCTGAGAGTTAGACCTTTAGTTTGATAGGAAGGGCATGATTTTGTAGTTACTCTCTGAAGATAAAGAGCTGAGTCTTAGACTTTTAGTTGGAACACTCTTGAATAGTACTCTTACACATTGATGTTAAGGCTAATAAAAAGATAAGAATGAGATGATTATCCTTGATCAACGAAGGTTTGACAATCTCCTTGGGGTTGGTAACGTGAATGCAGCAAGGTCCAGGCAGCTAAGTAGCATTCTTCTGAAACTTGTGACAGGTTGCAGGGACTATACTTCTTAATAAAAGACTTGAAAAATCAGTAGTCATCTTCCTTGATTCACGCTGTTCATATATATATTTCTATCATTCAGCTGAATTCTATCAACTAAACTTGTTCGCTGTATTCTACAATAGATGTGCTTTGTACCTTGTGCAAACTTTACTGAAGATTTGGTTATCAAGATTAATAGAAGAATAGTAGTTTTCTTGGTATGACCATTCTACTCTATGTTTGGGAAGTTATTTCTAGATTGCCAGATGTAGCCTTCACATGGCGCATATGATTCCAGAGGATAATTTAATGTTTTCAGTGCACTCTTTGTAAGACAGAAGTGCCAACTGCACATCAATGTAGTGTCAAACAGTAGGAAATAATGTGCACTGATCTGTGAGAATTATCTATACATTTGCTGTTTATGTTTTTCTTCATTATTTCATTCATAATAGTTTCCTTGATCGTTACAGGATTCTTTCTAATATCTTTTGCTGCGTTTGTGTTCGTCCAGGGAGTATTTCTCATTTTCCACTGCTGGTTTCTTGGTGTTACATCTTGTTTACTGTATGTCAAAGGGAATTGCAGCGCAGGCTAGTCTGTCAGATGTGCTTCAGTAGCCTTATTATGCTTGACCAACGCCAAGATGGGCGTCTTCTTTTTGAAAATTCAGGAGCTGTTGATTTTAGTCGTGCTATTGCTTTGCATTTCCTCAAGAGTTACGCTAGCTCTCAGTCCTGATGGTGCGATGCTACTCTTTGCTTCAGCATTTCTTGCTTGATTTTTCTATATAGTTTACAGGCTAGGTGCTGTGTGAAATTTTATGTGATGAGAATATGATAGATATTTAACAAGATGATACAATAGGTCTAGTTCCTTGGTCAGTTTCCTAAATCAAGTACCAGTATAATTATATTATTTAGTTTGAGATGATTGTGAGGTGATTATCAATTGAAGCTTGTTTGCCTCTAATAATTGGATATTTGCAATCTTCTGTTGTTCTGGTGTTCTAATGCTGTTGAGTTTCTTTTCAGTTGTTACTTTATACATTACGTGAATCTAATGCTATTACTCACTTGATAACTGATGTGTGTCACATATCTGAAGCTTGTTCCTTCTTGTAAGAGTTACACTTCAGTCCATACTCTAGACTTCTCTACATCTTTGCAGGTCAAGCACTCGTCAACTTTAGGACCTCAATACCTGGTTCAGATGGTGTTCTCGAGAAGTGGAGACCAGAAGATTCTGACCCTTGTGGCTGGAAAGGAGTACAATGTGACCCAAAATCAAAGAGAGTTACATCTTTGTGAGTTGTGTATTATTGTTAAAGCTTCTCTGCCGGTGATGGCATTGTTGTGGTTCTAGTTGTTTTTTTGGGCTCCATGATTCTGAAATATCTGAAACATTTTGATTAAAAATAACACTATATGAATGCTGAGAATCCCCAGTAGTTGGGATAAAGTAATTTCTGGATCAAATTCGATCTTTGATCTCGTAGAACTGAATTACAGCTGATATTGACTATATGTGGAAGTGGTTTTCGATCGCATTATGCTGCATCTCTGTAGGGCTGATCCTCTAGCACCGTTTGACAGTGCTACTTGTCAAATGGCCGAATATTTCTACAAAATCTTTAAGCAATTTTTGTAGTTGAGATTCGAGTTGCTTTCCACATTCTTGTATTGAACTAAGAAAAAACTAATTTAATTCTAACACTTAACACTGACCTAACTTCATATTTAAGTCTACTATTGAACTACTAGAATTGTTGTTTTTGATCATCCAGAAGCCTCCCTTATCACAGACTGAGTGGACCCATTTCACCAGATATCGCGAAGCTAGACCAGTTGCAGTTTCTGTATGCTTCGTTTCCCTCCTGTTCTCCGGTTCTCGTTTCTATTTATTGTCAGTACCACTATACTATGCTAACACAAATCTACGCAAATGCAGATTTCTTCATGACAATAATTTCTATGGGACAATACCTCCTACATTGGGAAATTGTACAAAGCTGAAATCCTTGTAAGTTATGCAATTGCACTTCTTTGGCGTAACCCACATATTTAATTTTCTTCATTTATCGAGGTGCTTTAGTTTCTGTTATTAAGCTCTTGCATGAATATGAAGAACTCCAACTTAGTTTGCGTGCTTTTGTAGGACTTCCTAAGATACGATATACCTATTTCAGCTGCCCCACAGTCCCACCTCTTCCTTCTTCCCCTTAACCTCAGTACCATCTAAAATCATACTAAGCCTGAACCACACCATATTCCCATGACTCAATTTTCAGAGGTAAGTTGGCGTTAATACTCTGGTTGGAATTTTGAGATCATTATCAGTTTGTTCATTAAGAGAATTTATGCTTTATATTATGGTTGATCCCCCTCTTGCTAGGTAACAAGGATGCGTATACAAACAGTAAAACTGGCATTTCGTTTTGTGGAGGTCGAGCATAAAACTTTGAGTGCAAAATTCAATATCTCTATGGACAGTGGTTCACATTTTGTGGTCACACTCTTTTTAGTTCATGTATAAATTAATCACTTCATCCCCGTTCATATTGCACAACTGGGCTTGGGGTTGCTAGATGTTATAGTCCTTGGCTCCTTGCTATGCTACTAATCTTGATATGTAAAATACAATAAACTTAAGCCGTATTTTGGTTTTGATATGTTCAAGAGAGGTTTGCGTGGCTTTTTTGTTGGCGTTCCTCTAGAATTTCAAATTACAAAGTTATTAATGCACATGCTAAGGTGATTTGCTTGGAATTTTAATCCTATTATGCAGGTTTCTCCAGGGTAACTATTTAAGCGGACCGATTCCTGATGAGTTGGGGAACCTTCCTGAGCTTGAGCAGCTGTAAGACTCTCTGTCTCATATTTTGGTTCTCTTTTCCGTGCATGCTATTCTGCAGGTCTCAAGCACCCACATGGTCTGTTCACCTTAGTTTGCATAAGCAAGCATGGTATTTGGACAACATTTAGGTCTTCGTGAATGACTGTACCCATGCAACCAAAATATCTATAATTATATACATTCCTCGAATAAAAGATGCAACCTTTTCCATTTTTTGACTTTTCACAGTTTGTGCTGTGTAACCTAATAACCTGCTGAGCTTACACACCTTCCACCATATAGGTTGGAGGTTCAAATGCCCACTATGTAATCTTCTACCTCTTTCTCCTTCCCCTCAGCCCACATAACAATTAAATAGAAATAAAAACTTCTTATTTCAACTAGATGTTTGTTGCTCCGTGGTTCTACTACCTACAGTCACCCTTATTTTGGCTTTCTTTATCAGTTTCTTCCAAACCTTTCTTCTCAATGCAAATAATCATGCTTTTGCTTGTCCTCCATCTCACACAAACTCCAATTCAATTGTATGTGCAAGTCTGAAGGTGTATCTTTCATATGTTGATTGTTACGGCCAGTGTTTCAAAAGGCAGGGGTGTAAGACGAGGCGTTTTACGTATGCCTCAACGAGGCATAAGCCCTATGGGTATTTAATTTTTAGTATTTTATAAAATAATATAAAGTTTCAAAAAAAATAAAAAATTAGTTGTAAAAAAAAAAAAAATATATATATATATATATATATATATATAAAATAAATATTTTTAAATAGTTAAATTTGCATAAATTTTTGAAGAAAACTATAAATAAGTGAAAATATATATATATAGATGTGCTCCATCCCCACAAAAGACTGATCAAAACAATTTATTATACGCTACTTACAAGAACACGTGACTTTCTTTACTTTTTTTAAGATAGTAGAAGAAAAGATAAAGAATTGGGAAAGAACATAAATTAGGGCATCTAGCAATAAAAAAAGGTCTTGACTTTTATTTTAATGGTTCAGTTCCTTTTTAAAACATTTGACTAATTACAAGTTGACTGTTGAATTTCAAAAAGTTGACTTTTGAGAATTTAGGCGTTATATTAAGGACTTATTTAACAAATTTTGTTTTAATTTGAAAAAGTTTTCTGGGTTAAATTGCCTCACACGCCCAGGCGTACGCCCCAAATTGTTGGGTGTACGCCTTCTAAGACTTTCGCCTCCCACCATCGCCTCGGAGCGTTTTTAGTGCGCCCCGCCCCAGGCCTTGCCCCGAAAACGCCTTTTAAAACACCGGTTACGACATACTACACTCCATTGCCCTAAATGGCTCAGCCACTTTCCTGCCTGCTGTCATCTTCCTTTCTAATTTGACAACCCCTCTTGTGCATTTTCCCTCCCTCTGAGCATGATGAGCCTTTGGAATGAGAGGCAGCTGGAGATTCATTTGTTCTATTGTCATTGCTCCATTGTCTGGACCTGTAGGTCTCATGGTGGTGTAATCTCCTCTATTGACACAATGACTGGTGCTTCTGCTTCACACTCTAGTATCATTGTGGTCTGAGATAACTGGAGGATTTCATGAATTAGCTCTGCAGGAGTTATAAGTGAAGAAGGACCATCATATCAACTGATTTCTTTTAGATTTCTCATAGACTAAGGATCTGGTTCTTGGAGTCATGAGTGTTTTTCTTGCTAGACTGGTACAACCTTTCTTTTCCCATTAAAGAGCAAAGGGAAGTCATGCATACTTTACCTCTTTAGCGTCAGGAAACGCAGAGAAACCTACAACAGCAACAACATACCCAGTGTGGTTCCACAAGTGGGGAAAAGATCTTAAGTCGTCCCTCTTAACCACTCGGGCAAACCACCCCTAAGCGGAGAGAAACCTAATTGAGAAATAAAAGGCCTTACGAGCAGTTTATCGAAAAAAAATAAAGAGGCTTTAACAGAGGAAAAATTGTAATTTTCGCTTGTGAGTTAACAATTGAAAGCTTGATTAGTCTGGGTGAATTACCTTTTATAAGCTTGTAACTTCTAATGCATATTTAATTTACCTTTCTTAATTCTATGCATGTGATATATCGTTGAGCTTAGTAATTACTTCTACAGTGCAACCAATTGATGTTGGTTTATTACTTTTGCCAGAGACCTTTCAAGCAACTCTCTCAGTGGAATCATTCCACCATCCCTTGGCAAGCTGAACAATCTTGGCACTTTGTGAGTAACCTACAAGTTCTTTTGACTTACCAATAAAGTGTAAAACATTTACTCGAGGGGTGAAGTTGAGTTATGCCTCTGAATTAATATTTGTTGTTCAATGTTTACAGCAACGTGTCGACAAATTTCTTGGTTGGGCAAATACCTTCGGATGGACACCTTGCCAACTTTGGAAATGATTCGTAAGTAACACCATTACAAAAGTTCCTTCGTGTTAAGTGCATTTGGATTTTCAAGGCATCTACGGAGTCTGTATTACTTATAATCTTGTCTTTCCTCAGATACCGTGTTTGGTTTATGTATTGTCGACATAACTAATGCATGTCTATATCGTGTGCGGCATCGTTTATCAATTCGTGGAGAAGGATTTTCTCGAGGCGGACCCATTATCCCTGAGTTTTTAAGGTTGCCGTTGGTCCTAAGGGTTTGCCCCACCAGATTTGTCTGTCATTACAAAAAGGACTCATAGTGTTTCAGCTGCTAAACATAGCAACTTGTCCTTTTGTGAATGTCCCATATTATCTTTTGTCAATATCTAGATTTCTTTGTTCTTCTAAAAATTAATGACTTAGTATATGGTTTTTTTCTTTGTAAGTATCTTCATATTGTTAACTTTGAATTTGTATAAAGGTAATTCAAGGTACTGCAATAGCTACACTTGCTTCTTGTTTTTGTGTGATTTGTATTGACTAGAATCTCAATGATATTTGTAAAGGACTTGTTCATCTGTCAGGCTCTAACAAGAAAACTTTTTACTTCAAATGGCGGAATCATTTAAGTATGCAGACCTCATAGTTTTAAGTAGCAGCGCTATATTATATATTCAGCGCTTTCTGTTTTTTTTCTTTTCATTATTTCACTTCATTCCTTTCATGTTACCTGGTAATGTCTCATACTTTCCATGTTTGTCGGCCCAAAACCAAAGTAAGAATGGTCGACTACTTATAAGTGCATCTGCCACTGTGGGTGCGCTGCTATTGGTGGCACTCATGTGTTTCTGGGGCTGTTTCCTCTACAAGAGACTGGGAAAAAATGACGGCAAAACTCTTGGGAAGGATATTTGTGCAGGTCTTTATCTAGAACCTATGTAGAAATTACATTCTAAAGTTCTTCATCTTTATTTGCTTTGCTTAACCGTCCAAATATTAAATTTTCAGCATCGATTGTGATGTTTCATGGAGATTTGCCCTACTCTTCAAAGGATATCATCAAAAAGTTGGAGACACTGGATGAACAACACATAATTGGTTCTGGGGGGTTTGGAACTGTTTACAAGCTTGCAATGGATGACGGCAATATATTTGCGTTGAAGAGAATTATCAAGATGAATGAAGGCTTCGATAGATTCTTTGAAAGGGAGCTTGAAATTCTTGGAAGCATTAAGCACCGGTATCTGGTAAATCTTCGAGGGTATTGCAATTCTCCAACATCAAAGCTGTTGATTTATGACTTCTTATCCGGAGGTAGCCTAGATGAAGTTCTGCACGGCGAGACATACGTCCCTTTGTAAAATATCTTGTGGTCAACAAATGGTGAAAATATTTGTTATTTTGCGGATTCAGCACATTAGCTGGATTTGGTGAGAATTTCTGGCATTTCTCTTCTAATTGGAAAATTATTTGAGATTTTAGCAATCTTGATATTCATAGCTCAATAGGGTTGGTTATCTTCCGTTTAGAGCACCCGATTGAACTTTGGGTGTTGTGGCTCAGTTGGGAGGTAAAACGCGCAATCTAATAGTAACAGTAACAGTAACAGAGACAGAAATTATATTGGATATGCGCTATTGTGGAAGCATGAGAGACCTTCTGTTTTTCAAAGGCAAAATCCATATGCAGATAAGAGCAAACATATTAGACAGGGGTCTATTAAGAATGAGGATAAATTATGATAAGGGGTCACTTTCTACTGCTATCCTGATTGATCCAATCAGCGAAATATTGTCTCAAAAAGTCTGGCAGATTGTCACTGGGACAGAAGGGAATGCTGTTAAAGCAGTGTTTGATATGCAATTGATTGGAAAAATACTGTCAGCCTTTGGAGAAAATTTCCGAATGGGATTGACTAAGCTCTGCGTTTGATGTCCTAATGCAACTCTAAACATACATGGATTAGTACCCATTGGCTTGATCGAACAAATTTCTGACCTTTTAATACAAGAGCCGATAATGGAAAAAAAAAAAAAAAGGCAGATAGTGATTACATCTTTGGCTGGTGCAGATGGCACTCTAGAGATGTTTTCACGTCTAGGTTGTTAAACTATTCATTTCTTTGGAAATAGTGGAGATAAGTTGCTAACTAACCAAGACGCTCTGATGGTCTGATGGCACTAAAGAATATCTTGGTGTGTCATTGATGTTTCATATGTGTTCTATATTTTGGTTAAATATTGCTATAGGTTCTTTTGGTATGATGATGACATGAGTTGGGCTTAAATGGGAAACATGGTCAACGAGAATTCATATAACCGAACCCAACTTGTTTGGGATTCAAGCAGTTGTTATTGGATTGCTGTAGAACTTTGAATATGAACTTTGTTTTCAAGAAACTTTGAATTTACATTTGAACTCCTTTGCTTTGGCTTACCAGATGGCTGGCTTGCAGCCCTTTTATGCAGCTATATTGCATGAGAACCACATCCACACTTACGGGAAATGACAGTACAGTAGTAATGTCAGCTAATCTTTATCATAGTATGGTATGTTCACTAATCCATGAAAATAAAAATGAATTGTCAAATTGGTTGAATATCTCGTTGAGTCAGTGTTCTTATATCCGATAGAGTAACAAAATGAGTTTCATGTTAGGGAAGTGGACTGTGACATGATGTTTGCTTTCAGCATCTAGGGCGGAAAGCAACTCTTAGAGCAAAGAGCATAATAATAAAAAATGACATTCCTTTAAGCTAATTCATCTTGGTTGTTAAACTGCTGTTACTGTTTTGATGTTTTCACATCCTCAGGGTAGAGAGTTTTAGATTTGACTATTGCTTTTGGGTCCATTTAAAACATCGTTTTTGATGTTCTATACAGAGAGATCTGAGCAACTAGACTGGGGTGCACGGCTAACTGTGATCATGGGAGCTGCGAAAGGGCTGGCTTATTTACATCACGATTGTTCCCCTCGAGTAATACACCGAGACATAAAGGCTAGCAACATTTTGCTTGATGGCAACTTTGAGGCTCGAGTATCTGATTTTGGACTGGCCAAATTACTCGGGGATGAGGAGTCTCACATCACAACAATTGTAGCCGGAACATTTGGGTATTTAGCTCCAGGTATACCCAATGATTAGACATAAACATCTTCTATTTAGGAAGTTGCAAATATTAAACTATGCTTGAAATGAATTTCTGCTGCTACATAGTCGAAACTGGGAGAGAGCAGTCTGATTTTCCTTTTTCTGTAACAGTTTCACTACTTTTGAAGTACAAGATGGTTACTGCTTTTGTCTGTAGAAGTTGCACCTGTGATGTCTTTCATGCTTATTTTTCTTGATATTGACAAAAGATAATATGGGCCTAGTTGAATGACAGAGGGAGGGAGGGGGAGAAACTATAAAGTTAGGCATCGGAAATACTGTTCTTTATGCACATTCGTCTCTGCTGCATCAAGTTGTGACATGTGATGAGAGATTATCTATGTGCTTAAAGAATTTAGTTCTCCTTGCAGTGCCATGTGGAAATCTGATTTTATATGCTTTCATTTTGAGCAAGTGATATCTGCTTCACTTGGGATATTTCGTTGTTTGTTTTACAGCTTGTGTGTTTTCTTTTCTCTTCTACTTTTTCTTCTTTCAAGAATACATGCAGGGTGGTAGGGCTACAGAAAAGACTGATGTGTATAGTTTTGGAGTCCTGGTTCTGGAAGTCATAAGTGGAAAGCGGCCCACTGATGCATCATATATTGAGAAGGGCTTCAATATCGTTGGCTGGGTATGTTATGTAATTAATTATATCTTACTTCTAATCATTTAAGTTTATTCCCTCTTGGGTGAAACTCCTGGCATTCTCTTTACAAGGTAGCTACCTTTGTTTTTTTAACGCCTACAAATGTCAGTATGGCTATTTATTGGCAAGGTTAAGGTTATTGGGAAAATCTGACGAATGCATACAACATACAACTAATCCTTTAAGGATGAAATAGGGTCTGGATAGGATGTTTCCACTGTGATTCGACTCCCGAAATCATCTTTGTAATTCAAATGGTATATGAGAATAACAAATTCTACATGAATGATGTACTTAACTGCAGTGATGACGTTTGTTCCTTGAACTTAAAGGTGCTAGGGAGGAAAATGAACGGTCTTCGAATTGCTACTTAACCTCATCTGATATTCTTTTCCTGTTGATGATGTCTGTGTTTTTCTTCCTAAAGCAAGAACATAGAAACAACCTAACATAGCAGAAGCTAACAACCCAAAACCACTATATAGTGATTGATTCAAAGAGTAATTATTTACTGAAAAACTGATTGTTACCTAAACATAGCTAAATGCATAATTAGTCTTGATGTATGTCCCAGTTTACTAGTTTGACCTTTATCTTTAGTTATGCATATAATTTATCGTGGTCTATTCTTTTTGGCTTACCAGAGTCCAAACTGCAGAGATGCATGTGAGCTTCACTTGAGGTCTCTATTTAGGCAAAGTTAAAATTGCCTAAAGAAAAACTAATTGAGCTAATTGCGCATATCCATCTTAAATGTTTGCCCTGAAGAGTTTCATTGTAGTTTTCTGTTTACCTGAAGTATAATCTCTCGAAGATGTTTATTTGCCTATTGGAGTGCAATTATATCAGAAGCAGCCATATTTGCATCTCGTGAGATCTTAAATGGGTAAGGCTGAAAAGTTATTTGCCACCGCCACCTTTTGCCCCGACCTCAATTCCTTTCCAGTTCCTCTTCCCACTGATTTTTCAGCTACTGCTATACTCCTCCCTTGTTGGGGTGAGGGGGTGAGAATGATATTACCAAGGGAAAGAGGTAGAGGGAAGCATGTTGGTGGGCGAGTAATTCCAACTTTACCCCTTTTAAGATTTGATGTGATGAGTGTTTTAAGCTGCATTTTTTGGACACAATAAACTAAAGGGGGTTGTTAGTTTCTCAACAAAGAAAAAGAGGTTAGTTTCTCAACAAAAAGAAAAAGAAGCAAATGAGGTTATTAGTTGAAAATGCATGCGGGTATGATACAACAACAACAACAACAAGAAGAAGCCCAGTATAATCCCACTATGTGGGGTCTGGGGAGGGTAGAGTGTACGCAGACCTAACCCCCACCTGGGTATGATATGAGCACAAAATTATTCAGGTAAAACTTGCACCTGAGACAATCAGTAACGATGGTTTTGCTACGATATAAAACAGTATTAAGTCTTCCTGGCCGTTAGGTCATGAAAAATTATATAGGGACAATAAGGACAGATTTTTAGCAGAATTAACTAAAGAGTGCAAATAGGAGAATGATGACTAATGACGACCCCCCCTCCAGGTAGGTAGGAAGAGGTAAGAGCCTGAAGGAGAAGACTGTTTATGCACCCAGACAATGCTAAAATCTAAATGCATATCCTTGTCATTATGCACCTGACTAAACTGAATATCACCACTGATCAAATCAATTTTAAGAACAATTCAGAATCTATCTATATGTTTTTTGTTGTTTGATCAGATCATGTGAAAACCCAAAACAAGTTGGATAAAATCATTCCAATTACCCTATTGAATTTTGCAAAAGAATTTTTCCACTTTTTGTAGTTAAGTATTCTGCCCAAGTAGGATGAACAGATCATATGGCTAGAATTGCAGGTATTTTATTCAGATCACTGGTCTTCTAAACCCTTGTCATACTCATCGTGCAGCTGAATTTTTTAGCGTCTGAGAATCGACGAATGGAGATAGTTGATCCGCTTTGTGAACGAGTACAGACTGAAAGCCTCGATTCCCTACTTTCAGTTGCCACACAGTGTGTATCTTCAAACCCCGACGAGAGGCCCACCATGCACAGGGTTGTTCAGATTCTTGAATCTGAAGTCATGACACCATGTCCCAGTGACTTCTATGATTCGGATTGAAGGCTCTAGCTGGATGTGAAGAAAATTAATGATTCGAGTTTGCATCTGCAATTTCATGCAAGTAAATAGAGGAGGGATCCAAGCATTTGATGGGATTTAAAGTCTGGAAAGATTCTTTGTTGTACTCTATTTTATCGATTCTTTCTGCAGATACGTGACAAAAGAAGACCATTTCAACTGCCCTCATTCCTCAAGTTCAAAGTTGACAGCTAGTTATCACGAGGTTCACCGTGCCTAATTCTATTTTTGATTTCATCATTCTGCTCCAGTGCATTGAGCTTTTAATTTCACCAGGGGAACGGAATCTGTACGAGTCGTATGAGCAATCAAATCCCCCTTTCTTTCATTTGCTTTTTGTTTGTGGCCTCTTTTGCTGTAATTGTATATGTAAACAATTGAATTGATTTGACGTCTACCTTTTGCTAAGTTAATATCCTTTTTGTATATTATGCTTCACACAATAGCTGATATATCGGTTGACTGAAAGTATTTTGCTTTTTTACTTTATTTTTATTGATCTCTTTTATAGTAGTACAGATTCCCTTCCACTTATGATGTCATGAAATGGAATTATATTCAGTGGATTTTTATGGATTGCTTGTGACTTCTAGTACAATTAGGCTATTTTGTTTGATATTTTATTGGATTGAGCAATTTTCTTCTAAATTTACTGTTCCACACAAATTAAATCAAACAAAAGAAAATCCTTACATGATTTTGTGAAAGAGAGAACAAGAAAGGCTTCGATGAGCAATTGAATGTAGTAGAAAACGAGATGGGAAGGATAAAAGAATCTTTATGCTTACAATGATAGGCATACTGAAAATATGAAATTAATGTTGTTACTTTTTAGTTTTTACCTTAAGAAGTCCTTCCTATCTCTCGGTTCTGGAAAGCTATCAATCCCTGCTTCTCCCTCTTGCTTCAGTTTTGCATTAGATGATGAGCTGCGTCTCTCCAGGAAAATGAATATTTAGAAATGATTTTAAGTTCGATTCATTTTTTATTTTTTTTGTGCACCTAAATCAACCCACCGACTCGGCTTCTTAGATTTAAGATGATTTGTGTATCTACCCCATGATAGACACACTGATTTGAATATATTCTTAGCTTTGCACATGATGATAACAGTGAATCTACTCAAAAGAACCTTGTCTTAATGACAAGTCATTTGAAATTGAAAAATTGAAAAAGAGCTCAAGATTATCGAAAAAGGTTAACTATTCAGATAAACTCTATTTTTCGATGAGTACAATTGAGTGTATGTCTACATCTCTTGGTCCTTTATTTAAATGTCATACCTATGCTTATACGAAGTCATACCTGAACTATCACCTAGATGTGTTTTACAATAGATAGATGGTAATAGGATATTTTGGGCGTAAAACTCACGAAAAAGTGAGTTTTAGTGTAGTTTTAATGATTGTTTCAAAAAATAGGTCAAGTACTTTGAACAATATGCGTTAGCAATCCAATTTTAGCCTTGGAAAATACCTAGCCCTCAGGCAATACAACGTACTTCAACATGCATAGTTCTTTTCTTGTCAATTATGTCAAAATAGTAATCTCCATTTATTTCCTTTCCTTGCTGCACAGGAGCCAATTTCTTTTTCCTTTGGATAGAACTGTAAGAATTAAGTAGGCACTGGAACGTTAGCTAGGGGAGGTTGAGGACCAACGACCCGATGGAGATTAAGATCTAGAATTAGTCATAATATTTATCAATTACAAGTGCAAAATAATGCATTTTCCCGTATCAAAATTGACTGATCTTGGGACATCAGCAAATAATAAACTTGATTATAAGCTTTGATGCATTTACATCGGGAGAAGAAAAAAAAAAAAAAAAAAAAAAAGCAAAATGGAGAACTCCTCAAACACCTATACAAGTGGAAATTTACAAAAAAGCAAAGGTTTATATGAAGGTAGCATGATAATTTAGTGTTTTATCTTATGGGGTGGTATCCGTTTCCGCCATTTTGCTTGCTGGTACTTTGTGTGACTTTTCAGCATAAGCCGAGGGAAACCAACCGGACTTACCGTTGCATTCTCCTTCAGACCATCCATTTGGAGCTACCTATAGTTAACCATATGCAATATCGTTAGAATGTAACTTATTTTGCTTGCTAAAAGATTGTGTGCTTCTGCTACATAGATAAGTATCTATTTGTTAATCGAGTATATACCTCCAAAAAATTATCAACAGAACAAAGCACAGTCAAAATATCTGAAGTCATGAGACACGGAAGATTCCTCGGGGTCATACAACATGGCTAGCTTGCGTGCACCTTGACTAATCCACTTGGTACTTGCTATCTCCCACCAACAAAGATATCGGCAAGTCTACCCACCCAGGCTTAGGAAGAGGGAAATAATATGCCTAGTGTCCCTTTTATTAGCAGCACTTTTTAAGATTCTTCACACCAAATCTTTAATCATCATATACCAGGGGGATTTCATAAGGCTCATCTATTCAGCATATGCAAAAGTTAAAAGGTGGCAACTTGAGAACGATAAATGTCTAAGCCCCTCGCTTCTTGTTGGCTATTTTGAAAGGAGGATAATTACTGACCTACTATATATTATAACCCACCAATATCAGTCTTACCACCACATTTGATCCAGATTGGGACTTTGTCCTAACTTTAAGAAGGATTTGATGAAACATACTCTTAGTTCCTACAATTACTACTGCTAGAACTGGCTAGTTGAAAGGGACATCAACAAATAAAGAGACCATTGACCTGTAGTTTCGGATTTTGACTAACAACCGGGAGATGACAATACCTCACGTACAGCGTACAGCATCACTTGTCTTTTAGCAAAAAAATTGTGAACCGTTTAATATCTACCCCATAGTAAGAAAGCACTTCAGGCTTATGAACATATCATGGAGCAATAAATATGCATACGGAAAGTTCTTAAACTGATGTTAAATACCGTCGAGGTACTCCAGAATATGTCAACTTAAGCATGCAAAACACATAAAATATAGGCAGTGTAACGTGTCTTGCTTAACCAGGAAACGAAGATAAATACCTGCCGAACTACCACATCATCGCCAACCTCTAGACTTAGCTCGCCATCTGCTTGGGCTTCAAACGAGTGCATGACCTACCAGCCAAAGAATCGAGGAGATCAAAGAATACTGAGGCGAATACAGAAAGATCCAGATTTTGAGGACAAAGGAGTACTCTGTAGAAGTAAATATGCCAACCCTTTTAGAGTCCTTACCTTGGCACTAAAATTTTTTGAGAAGGGTACCTTGGCACTAAAATGGGTAGGACTTTTATCCTCAGCTTCTGGATGCTCAGTTCCATTTGAAGTTGTATCATGCAAAACTCTTGGTGAATTTGAAGATTGTGGAGATGACTCATTTAATTGCTCTTCTTCAAGCATCTAACCCCAAGAAAAAATGTTAAACATTTATGTCATTTATCTTTTTTATCTCATTGTCTCAAGATAGAAGTTTACGATTCTATGCGTTGCAGAACAGAAAATGCCAATTGAATAGTTTTATTCGAACGATTTGGAGGAAATAAAGGTTTGAATCTACAGACCTCAGAATACAACTTCTCCAAAATGGAAACAACATTCTGATGATAAGATCTTTCAGCATCGACCTGCAAGCTAAAATCATTTTTAGATAAACGAATCACACAGATTTCAACCTGAAGTGATCAATGCAGAGACAAAAATAGTGCTAAATCAAAAAAAAAAAAAAAAATAGTGTAGGTTTTAACAGGAGAGAAAAATCAAACTTCACCAAAGTGTTCAAGACTTCTTGCACTAAGTACTAGTTAATAAAATGAAAAAGCAAGTCTGCCATGAACTTTCTGTTCTTTTTAACTTTTATAGGAAGAAAATTTTAGTAATAATATTTATTAATACGGAAGAAAAGTAGAAAGCAATGACCAAGGTGTTCTCAAGCTAAACAAAATAACTAAGAACATAGGGATCTCCAATCTCGCAGAAAACCAGTCAAGTGGATATCATGAAGAGGCGCATTATGACCCCATTATGCCAAGGTATCCCAGATAATTTGAGTTGCTTGATCATTTGGCCCTCAACCACTGGTATTTATATCAAAATAGTAAAATTACTTTTCACACTTCCAAGAACTAGTATTATGATCCTGTTATTCCAAATGCTACATTAGTTAATATAATATTTTCCCTATGCTATATTAAGTTTGATTGACAAGAGGGGCTTGCTCAGATGGTAAGCATCCTCCACCTCCAACCCCAAGGTTGTGGGTTTGAGTCACCAAGGGAGCAACAAGGGGGAGGTCCTGGGGAAGTGGTTAAAAAAACAAAAAAAGAAACTTTGGTTACTCCTAAATTAATCACTAACATGACTTTCAATACCGGCATTGTCATCACAATAATAGAGGGGTGCATCATTAAGTTTTGATTGATCGGCTACTTCTGTGACTTTACCTTCAAAATATATTCAAAGATACTAGCAGGTCTATGTTTTCCTCCATTATGAGAAGCATTTTAACTACATAAATGTTGTAACTACGAAGTGTCTATGTCCATTGTGTTCCTTCATTTCAAATGACTGAAGTTAGCAACTACAATTCCTAAAACTAAATTGTATCAATTCAAGGTCATTTGACTAAGCAGTTAAAGTTAGCCAACACAATCGTGATGTCAGAACAAGGTATATCCTTAAAAGAGAAAATATTCACCGTTCTGTTTCAAATGAAACCAGTTTTGTCTTTCTTTAAGGCCAAATCAAGATGTTCAACAACTTGATGCACAGATCATACTTTAAAAATGTAACAATCTCCATTTGTACATTCAGCACATCACCGTTACTAACGGAAACAAAATTTGCAAATAACTAACCCTATCAGTACAACACCAAGACCAATTGCGATACTTCTGTGAGCATAACACGCATATGAATTGAATGAAGAAAGATGAACAAGCAATACCATGGTACGAAGCTTTTGGAAAGTAATCTGCTGCTGCTCCTCCTCTACAGATAACATGGCATCAGTTGCTTCTTTGCCAAGAACCAACACCGAAGATTTGAGCTCCGACAATCTTGTTTCTGCATTTTTAAGCTTTGCCAAACTTTCAGTAGAAGCTTCTCTAAACTTTGATTGGCGTCTTATTACTTCAGTAGCCTGAAAAGAGCGGGAATCCACTTAAAACTGCCAGATTTCTTGCATGACATGTTGCTTTATGTTCTTTAATACCCCCAACACACCCGAAAAAAAGAAAAAATGGAAGGTTGAAAGATACCTGGGATTCAAACTCCTGGCGCATTCTGTCATAGCGGTGAGTCAAATGGCGAGCATCTTCTAAAGGAGCACCATGTATTGATGCTCTCAACGGCTCACAAACCTACAGCTAAAAGGAAAAATGATCAAACACTATGCGCTCTACGAACCAAGAGATGGCCACAGTCACTATGCCAAATCTAATACTCATCAAGAATCAAGAAAGGAATACTAGAATCCCCAAGGCATAATGCTAGAAAAAGGTTCATCAAGTTATACCATTTTATAGTTTCATCTACATTACATCTTGGGTTAAAAGCAGTAGAGATTCATACTTCAGGGGCTAGAAAAAGGTTCATCAAGTTATACCATTTTATAGTTTCACCTACATCACATCTTGGGCTAAAAGCAGTAGAGATTCATACTTCAGGTATCTTGTAATTAGAGGTATAACTCATCAATAAACATACCTTTAGTTAACTATGTGAACTGAAGATGCTAAAAGCATCTGCAAGTTTTAACCTCTCAAGAGAGAAATATCTCTCTCCAAATTTAACCATCCTAAGAACCCCAGATAGAATGCTCTCATCATAAGGGAAATATATGTGCTTGACATACTTTAATGCATTATATGATATGTCAGAGAGATACCTGACTATTTGTTCTGGTTGTTTTATTTAGACATCAGAAACAGATAGCTTTGCGCTCGACTTATCAAATTCTGCCAAGGCACATAACACATTCAAGTTTTTCAAAAATGATTTGAACTTAGATCTTACTGATGCATTATTCTTTTTGCATTGTATGAAGCGTGAGAAGTGCATAATTTTGGACCTTATGCATGTCTATTTGTTTTATGCTGCCTAGTTGGTCTCTACACATTTTTTCTTCTAAACTGTCAGTCATTTATTGTGCATAGCTTAAAATCAGAAAGCATGACTTCACAACTCCCGTTGCAAGAAATGAGGCAAAATGGTAAGGAAAAGACAGACAAAAATAACCTTCATCAGGTGACCTTCAATCTCCATAATATAAATATCCTTTTTGTGGGAAACCATTGGGAGTGTGCATGACTGTAAAGCTAAACAAGCATAGATCTAACCTGTTGTCCAAGTACTCCTAGCATAATTTCCCTTTGATCTTCCATTGCAGCATGTGAAGTTCCAAATTCCACGGCAACCTTTGGCAAGGTAGAAGGATTATTTTGATTCTCACCCCCGTATTTATAACAATTATCTGCCAACTTTCTAGCTGCAAGATCAAGCTGAAAATTGAGACTTCCATTTACATGCTATCTGAAGCAACAAAAGATATGGATGGAGGTCCACAAACCTATTTCCATTTGTTTTTTACTTGTTGATATATATCCTTCTACACCACGAACAATATCCCTCTGGAAATGCTGTTAACCACAATGCACAAAGTTAGATTTTTGCTTGCAAGAAATATCCATATGTTGTTAACAAGAGGATATTCTTAATAGAATTTTTTACAAGTGTTCAAGATCCCTCTTACTAACAGGAATCAAAAAAGATTTCTATCTAAATAAAAACTATGTTTACATATGGATCTCTACCTACACTCAATTTAGGATATGGAACACGCATATCCGCCTGCTTTTCACCTATCTATATTGGGACCCTATTCACTTCTTTGAGTTTGACGACTTTCTTAATAGACAGAAAATAGTTAACAAAGTTGTAATGGTGTTACCTTCGCAGCCCTTGTAGATATATATAATTCCTGAAGTCGCTGATGAATCTCCAGTTCTGCTTCATCGACCATCACAGATTCATGGCCCAAGTGCCCTAGTTGTCTCAAAATAGCCTAATAAAAAGCAGAATATGAACTCTTTCA
Source organism: Lycium ferocissimum (assembly GCF_029784015.1). Classification (NCBI taxonomy): domain Eukaryota; kingdom Viridiplantae; phylum Streptophyta; class Magnoliopsida; order Solanales; family Solanaceae; genus Lycium; species Lycium ferocissimum. The sequence goes on from NW_026725343.1 coordinate 22,308, forward strand.
TGATAGAAGTCAAGCATCTACATAAAATATCTTGATTGAACTTATATTTTAATGATTACCATACTAGTCTGACCCAGCTTATGATCTCACAAATTTCGGATTTACTTGTTTAATGTTGGTCAAGTATTTGGGTCAGCTACTTATGGAATAACCTTATTAGTAAGTTATTTTAGTCATCTCCAAATACTTGAGTCAAGTATTTGGTTCCAACTCAGTTTCCTCATAACTCTAAAAATTACAAGAGCAGAGAGATGATCCAGGAGTATGGTTTCCTTGTTCTCTCGGAAGATTCTCTGAAGAAAGGCATCCTTCCACTTGCATCTAACAATTACAGTACATTGACTTTCACATTTCACTATTGTTTCTATTGTGATTTGAAAAATTCGGGAACTATTTTTATGGAAATCACAGTCATAGGCTAGATCTGCAGGAACAGGAATTAGAACTCACAAGTAATTACTTTCCCAACCGAAACTTACAGAAAAGAGAAGCATGAGATACGGAAACTTATAAATGTAGCGGAATAATTTCAGATTGATCCAATGAAATGTTGCATTACAGATTAAGTTGAAGACATGATGCTGGTAAGTAGCCGGGAACAGCTTCTTGTAGGATTCTCATACTATAGTTAAATAAAAACTGCTTGTTGTATTATTACGAAGTTTCTTTTAGTATATAATCAAGGTCACTGCCGTATTGCCTTTTTCATAACTACTTGATTGCTGCACTTGACCTGACGGTCTTTCGGAAGCAGCCTCTTTACCTCCTCGAGTTAGGGGTACTCGAGTTAGGGGTAAGGTCTACGTACACTCTACCCCCCCCCCCCCCCACCCCAAGAACCCACTTATTACACTGGGTATGTTGTTGTTGTATATAATCAAAGTCCCATATTCCAACTTAAAACGGCAAACAACAAACTATTGACGAAATTACATATACATCTAATGGACATACAGAAAAATGATTTATTCCCCTTTCTAAGAGGAAAAGGATTTTTGCTTGATCTGCCTTTTCTCCTCCTTTCTTAATAGAATATTAGCCTCTAGACACCTATACGAAAAGCTCAATGTCCAATTTGCATGAAATCGAGGTGCTTCAATCCTTTTCTTGGGTCTAAGGACCTCTTGCCCTACCAGCATACCAAAGGCTTTCGGGGCTTACACCTCTCTGTTAAGGACCTAAATTAGGCTTTTTGGTAGGAAGTAATAGGAAAGGAAGCTAACAGGTAGGTGTCTATTACTTCTTTCCAGTTGTACTAAGCAACAGGAGGAGAAGAATAATACTTTGCCAAATGAAGTAAATTGACAAGTTCCCTTCCTCATTCCCCCCACCTCTTCTTACTTGCTCCAAAGATAATTATACTCATAGCTCCAAAGAGAATCACCCTATTTTATATAGGTACCTCCACTCTGAACCACCACCACACACCCCCCCCCAACAACAAAAAAAACCCCACCACCAAAGCAAGGATAGTAACAGTGGCCCTTTCCTACTTTTTCGAGAAAAAAAAAAAAAAAAACTTTTTCTCCATTGATAATTTATGTGCAAGAAGTTACAATACTGAGTTTGGCATCCCAAACTTTGTACATGATCATTGAGATGAGACTATCCTTCTAAGTCCTAACCAAAAACAGCAACAACAACATACCCAGTGAAATCCCACAGTGTGGGGTCTGGAGAAGTTAAAGTGTACGCAGACCTTACCCCCATCTCGGAAGATAGAGAGGCTATTTCCGAAAGACCCTCAGCTCCTAACCAAAAACAGCAACAGGAAATACAACTCAAGGAGGATCATAAACTATTTGAGAAGGCTTTTTTTGTTTGATCCTGAATGATGGTAGGTTCCATTTGTCCATGTTTATTAAGCCTTTGATGTTGTTAGGAAGGTCAGCAAAAGAGTTGAACACCTGAATTTCATCAAGACTGTGCTCAGGTTAATCAATCTGTCAGCAGGCTGGTTGGCTTCCCTGAAGCAGTGATGCCCTTTCCTACTTTAGCCCCTTGTTGGCTCGAAACCCCAACCTTATGATTGGTGATCGGGGTTCCTCACTTCTAGGCTATACCTCTTTAAATCACCAGTTAAATTTATTTTTCTCTAGTTCTAGTGGCTTGTTATGTTATCGGAAGCACACGAATGTTATTGCCTTGCTACATGGACAAAGCAACACAAAACTTAAGAAATCCTACCAGAGCTACTTCAGGTTCAATCCTTTTCTTACTTAAACATATATACTACGCTGTTGCCCAATAGCAAAACTAAAAACCGCCCAAAGTCCAAAATTGAAATACACAAACAAATTCTAACAGGCTCCAAATAAACTTCCAAACAAAATAATCAAACAATACAGTAACTCACGATAAGATGCAATAATATTAGCAATAAAAATGGAATCTTTGCCAGAAATAACTATGCTAGCTGATTAAAACTTATCTCTAGAAATAAAAAAAAACCTTTGGTAACTTGTCACTTCTCCTACCAAAAATCCTCAATAAATAAATAAATATATGCAATAATATTAACAAAAATAATCAAACAATACAGTAACTCGCAATAAGATGCAATAATATTAATAAAAATGGAATCTTTGTCCATTTAAATGAGTAACAACTATAGCAAATTGATTGAAACTTATCTCAACTTTCTCTAAGACCAAGAAAAAATAAAACCTTTAGTAACTTGTCACTTCTCCTACCAAAAATCCTCAAAAATAAATAAATATATACAATAATATTAATAAAAATAATCAAACAATACAGTAACTCACAATAAGATGCAATACTATCAATGAAACTGTAATCTTTTGTCCATTTAAGTGAGTAACAACTTTAGCAAGTTGATTAAAACTCATCTCAACTTTTCTCTAAGACCAAAAAAATATGAACCTTTAGTAACTTGTCACTTCCCCAACCAAAAAGAACAATACTCAAAAAAACAAACACATAACTGTATTAAAGGAAAGTATGTAAAAAACAAAACCTGTTGTTGCTTAGCAACTTGCTCCCTCAATTTAGTTGCTTGTTTCTTTATAGCTTCCATATCAAGTCCTTCTCAGTTGTTCTCCCAAAGTATGTAGTAATTCAAAATATTGACACAACCCCACTTAATAACAAGCAAAAGGGTGCCCAAAAAGGTGCTTTACATACATGGATTATACCCTTTTTCTTGGAGGAAGAGGAGAATGAATCTTCTTTTTTTGTTACAGGTAAAGTTACAAACATACCAGAAGAGCAATAACCAATAAGAAAAGAGAAAGTGGGGTTGGAAAATAATATAAAAAGGGTATGGGACATAAGAGAACAAGTGTCGGTTACTGTTTCTGTACAAAATATAACGCTAAAAGGAAGAAGAATAGTTGATGCGTTAAAAAGGAAGAATGGATAGTGGAAAACAGAGAGAAATCACAAGTGCTATTTTCTAAGTAGCCGGCTGACTTTGCTAGAGTGTGTGTGCGACTTTTCTTACTTTTTTCGTTTTTTTACGCGTCTCCTCGAGAAATAATCTAACTTTATCATTATTTATATTTAAGTTATATTCTCTCCATTAAGTTTTTATTTTATTTATGTATTATCTTCATTAATAACAAATTTATTAAGAATAAAATGGAAAAAGATAATAATTAATTGTATTTTAAACTTCTCAAATGATAAATAATTTGAGATAATTCTCTTTAATAATCACAATAAATAATTTAAGATGGAGAAAAAAAATTCTTTTTTTTTATTTGGACATTTATCGATTTATCCGTGTCATTCTTGCAATGTGTGTAAGCGTGTAGCATTCCAATTTTATGAATTTCCTTTCGAGAACAAAGTGAGTGTGTGACTTTTGTCCTTTTCAAGGATTTGACATGTTCACCACTTCAATTTTTCTTTCGGTTTATATGTTCTTATTTATTGTTCTTGGTGGATTGTGTAAGGTTTTTGTGTTTTTTGCTTCTTCTTTTTGCTCTTTTACTACTTTTTTTAATATAAGGAAAGCTGGGTGAACCAATTAATTGGGGTCGTTTGGTAGCTGATTCGGAATAAGTTATTCATGTAATAAAATCCTGCACAAGTAATATTGTGTTTGGTAGTTAGTTATGAGGTGGGTTATTCTTGTATAAAATTAGTATAGTGTTTGATTTGCAATTTAGAAACCACATAACTAATAGTACATGTACAGATTATGAGGAAATTTATGTATTATTTTATGCAGTGCAAAAGGTGGTATAACTAATACATGAATAACTAATAGCTGAATAACTATATAGGCATAACTAATACTTGCATAAATTAATACATATATTTCCTCATAACTAATACATGTATAATTCTAACCGGCTAACAAACTGGCCTAAGCAGGGGCAGATCCACCCTTTAGGGTAGGGGTGGTATAGCAATCCCTAGATTGATAATTGTTTATATACCTATGTTGCAATTTGCTTAAACTAGGTTAAAAATTTGATCCCCGCCACCCCAAATGCAAGTAAATTGACAAAGGTAGTAACTGATAGACACAAGTTTGAATCTATCTTGAACATTTTTTGACTCCCGTTTTGGTTTGAATCTATCTTGAACATTTTTCGACTCCCGTTTTTCTTTGTGCTTTTTAGTTCCTTTATACCAGTCATTTTCCTTTTCAACTCTCCCAATTTTCTATTTATCTTTTTATTATTTATTTTGCCTTTCCTCTATCTTATTCCCTCCGTTCCATAATAAGTGATTTTTTTAGCTTATGCACACCCTTAAGAAAGTGCTCACTCCTAGAAAATTAGGAGTGTTTTTACTAACTTACCCCTAATTAAATGCCTAGAAAAACAAAAGCTTAATGATTTTTGAAAATGTAAATAAGGGTAATTTTGGAAGAAGAAGATCAATTTCTTCTTGAAATCTTAAAGCACCACTTATTTTGAAACAATAGGAAAAGCCTAACAAATCACTTATCATGAAACGGAGGGAGCATTATTTTATCTGTGATCTCTAGCGAGAACACACAAAATAGAAACTTCAAATTCTCTTAAATTAAGCATTTCTCTTAATCTCAAATCTGCAAGTATTTAAATCGAAAAACTTGTGTCTCAATGAAAATTTTGGATTGAGATCAAAATTCATTTCTTTTCTTTTTTTTATAATTTTTTTTGTTTATTACTCCCTCTGTCAATGTTTACTTGTCTACTTTTGACTTGGGACACTCTTAATAAGCAATAAATAAAATGAGAAATGAATTGGAGTACTTAATAATAAGGGTAAAATAAGTATAAAGAGGTAAATTATGTCTTGATTTTTCAAACTATACAACTTACAAGTAAAAGTAAACATCTATTTTTAATATAGTGGACAAATAAAAATGGACGGAGGGAGAGCACTATAAATTTTTGTGCTATTATATAATTGTTAAATTCAATTTAAATCACTTTACTACTTAAATTGCGATGGAAATTTTGTAAGTATTGCTTAGGAAAAACATGAAATTTATGATTTATTTTTGAGAACTTGTAGGTTACTTATGGGGTGTAATTACCTATTGAAAAGTTTTTCTATTATTTTTTTTTATTTTGATTGGTTTCATTTTTTAATATATATAAAAGATGTAAGTCCCTTGGTGAAAATTTTGATTTTACTTCTGTTGTTAAAGGGTGTGATTTCTTGTTTAAGATGCTAATTATGTTCGTTTCTTGATTTTTGAGATGCAATTTTCATATTTGCAAATAAAAAAAAGGCTTACTAGGTTGACTTGAATAAACTCAAAAGAGATGGATCCGACTCAAATACATGTTCGTAGCAAGACATATATTGAAAAAAATTGTGGCACCCGCCACCTTCAAATCCTAGATTCGCCTTTGGACCTAAGGGTTTATTGGATGATATATTTTGTTTGGTGTTTATCTTTTGTCCTTTGTTATCGAAACGATGAGCACAAGTTACGAAGTATCCCTAATAGAGGAATTAACACAACCTCAAGTTGGTTGTCCCTATTTCCTTTCCGAATTGTCTTAATTCGATACTATCTTTTTTCAAAAGTGATATGTATATTTTCTCAATCCAAGCGGAGAGATTCACAACATTAGTTGCCTAGCTTTTTTATTTTTTTATACTTACATGTAGTAATCCTATTTAATTTAGACCGTTGATTTATGATCAAGTTAATTTAGAACACAAGTATTTTTTTTAGTAGCCGGCTGACTTTATTAGAGCGTGAATGTGTGACTTTCTTATTTTATTTGGACCATTTTTCCGTTTATGCGCGCTTCATGCGGCATTGTCTATGAAACATTTCAATTTTATGGATTTCCCTTCGGGAACAATGTGAGTGTGTGACTTTTGTTTGTACCGTTTAAGATTTGACACGTTCACCACGTCATTTATTTATTTATTCGGTAACATCTTTTTTATTTATTGTTTTCAGCTTTTTGTTTTTATACTCTTTTACTTTTGTAATCTTAGGAAAGTAGTGGTGAACCAATTAATTAAGAGTTTATTGGATGATATCTTGTGTTTGATGTTTACCTTTTGTCCTTTGTTAGTGAAACAATGAGTAGAAAGTACATAAAGGAAATTTATACCCACTCAACCTTAAGTTGGTTGTCGCTATTTCCCTTTCGAATATTTTAATTTGATACCAGCATTATCATTTTTCAAAAGAGTTATACTTTCTCATTTCAAATGGCCAGATTCACAGTATTAGTTGCATAGCTTTTTCTTATAATTACATCTAATGATCCAACTCAATTTTGGTCGTTGATTTACGATCAATTCAATGAGGGTTTATTAGCCCATTTAAAACGTGAAGAATATATTATTTTTCGAAATCAAAAGGTTACGAAGGGTTAAGTAGGATTTATTTTTGTAAAGGAATTAGTCTAAAGGAATTGCACACCTATGAATTAAGTTAGAGTTACGAACTCCTGATCTCTAACAAGTAGAGGATGTGCTTCACCACTGCATGAAGTCGAGCTTTGTCATTTTAAATTATTGATACTTATATTTAATTTAATATTTATAATCTTTTACGAAATAAAATTGAATAAATAGCTTAGCCGAAGGTGTGTCCACTTTTGTTAATCAGAAGTCTTTAAGTTTAAGACTTGAAAATGAAACAAGTTCTTATTCCACTTCTCTCTATTTTCTCTTCCCTCTAGTTTTTCCAATTATTTTTTCGTTTTGCTTAGTAGTTTTTGCCTATTGTTGTCTACTTCCTTATAGTACTTGAACGAAAATAACTCAACCAATATACTAAAATAAAAATATCTCAACCTTTAAAAGAAAAGAAACTGTAATTTTTATTACTTAGTTTGGACTAATGTACCGCTAATATACTTCAACATCCTAAGATTAACTATGTACGTTTCGATTAACAAATCGCCAACATTTACATGACTAAATTTTTCTTAATTTCTTACTCCACTCTTCAAACACTTTATATCTCGAAACGTCCCCTAACAAAGTTGAGGTCTATAGTCTATTAAGCACTTTTATAGCCTGTTTGGCCAAGCTTATTTTTTCCCCAAAAGTACTTATTTTTTCAATAAGTGCTTATTTTAAAAAAGTGAGGTGTTTGGTCAAGCTTTTGGGAGAAAATAAGTGCTTCTACAGAGAATAACTTGAAGTTAGCTTTTCGTAAGCTTAAAAAACGACTTTTTGCCCAAAAGCACTTTTTTGAAAAGTACTTTTGAGAAAAATACAAATAGAAGCACTTTTTAAAAGCTTGGTCAAACACTAATGACTGCTCAATAGTGTTTTTTTAATTAATTGACCAAACACAAACTGTTTTTTTCCAAAAATGCTTTTTTGAAAAGTACTTTTAGAAAAAAAATACTTTTTAAAATAAGCTGATTTTAAAAGCTTTGCCAAACAGGCTATTAATCCCATTGAATCTTTTAATATCAAAACTCTAAATGGAAGTTTTGCCAATGAAGGAAAAAGAGGGGTCTCAGTCTAATTTAGCTAAGTTAGGTAACTTATGTATAATGAACTCGGGTGTAATGTTTAGCTAATATTAATAAATAAAGTCTAGACTACCCCCCCAAAAAAAAAAAAGGAAGGAAAAAGCGGGGTGGGGACAGAAATGAAAATAGCACGGTTTGGCGTTTAAATGGGTCGGTCTTTAATTTTTGCTCTTCAAAATCAAACTCATATCGAGTAGGGCATGAGTTCTTTTAAGGTCAACGCATAATTTGTGAAATATTACTTTATAAATTTATGCGCCACAAAAAAAAAAAAAAAATTGAGAGAGAAAAAGACCAACACAAAATAGGAACAGAAGTGCAAATGACCTAAATCCTATTACATCTAAAATTGGGCCTTCAGCAAATACAAAAGCCCAGCCCAAACTCCTCCACCGCCATCACAAATCTCTTTAGCCCGTTGGATCAACTCTTCACGATTCACATATATCCCAAAACCATACCCTTTTGTTTGGTATCAGCAGAAAAACACAAAACAAAACCCTAATACCAAAACCATTTTGTTATAGCAAATCATCAATCAATGGCGGTGGAAACAGCAAACCAACCAAAAATCCGATGGGGAGAATTAGAAGACGATGCAGAGGACTTAGATTTCCTGTTACCACCGAAACAAGTATTTGGACCAGATTCAAATGGGGTAAAGAAAGTAGTGGAATACAAGTTTAATGATGAAGGTAACAAGGTGAAAATAACAACCACAACACGTATACGTAAGCTAGCTAATGCTAGGCTCAGTAAAGGTGCTATTGAGAGGAGGAATTGGCCTAAATTTGGTGATGCTGTTCACGAAGATGTTGGTGCTAGACTTACTATGGTTTCTACTGAGGAAATTATTCTTGAACGTCCTAGAGCTCCTGGTATACATCTAATCTCAATTCGGTGTTTTTTTTTTTTTTTTTTCAAAATCGATTTGGTCTTTTTTCTTCTTGGTTGTGGTTGTGGTTTGTAACTATGTGCTTGTTTTAAATTGGGTCGTTATTATTTTGCTCTTTTAGTTGTGAATTCATGGTGCTTTATCAATTTGTTTTTTTCTCGTTGTTATTGTTGTGATGCCCTTTGTGTCCTCTATGCCGTATTGGTGTTATTATTTGGTTGTTGTGATTCGAGGGGGTTTTTACTTTTTATTATTGTTTCTTCTTGGTTTTGGTTGTGATTTGTAATTCTGTGCTTAATTGTCAATTGGGTCGTTATTGCTTTGCTCTTTTGGCTGTGAATTCGTGTTTTTTTTTTAATCGATTTGTCGAATGCTATATTTGTGTTATTATCTGGTTATTGTGAGTTGCTTGTTACTGTTTTGATTACTGTAGCATGGTAATTATCTGGTTGTTGTAATAAAATGGGTAGTTGTTGGATCTCTCTGTGTATGGATAAAATAAAAGGAGGAGTTTTTTTTTCTTGTTGTACCGTTGTGTTTTGAATTTGATGTATTGTCAAGCTATGTTTATTGTGAATTCTGTTGGTGTTTGTGTTATTGCATCTCAAAGTAGTAAGGAGGGTTAAATGGTGTTATGGTGAATTAGGGAAAAAGGGGGAACTTTGTTTGAAAAAGTTGTTAATTGGTTTAAGATGGAGACCGCCGTTGGGATGAATTTCCTCTTCTCTTTAGTTGGTTAGAAGGACAAAGGCGTGGAATGCAATCTTTTATGATGCAATGCTTTTAACTTTATCATCTAATACATTAGTTCTATCTTGTGAACAAAGAAAGAGATTGTATCCTTATCATTCTTCGTGTGCTAAAAACATATTGATCCAGGTTCTCTCGTATTGCCTGTTATATAGAGTGAAAAAATAGAGTTACGCAATTATATGTCTCATGTACATATTATTGGCTACTCGACCTCAGTAGTGAGAATTTGGGAGTTGCTATAAATTGTACGCATTCACCGTGATTCATCTCACTTCTGTTATGGAAAAAGAATGGATTTTGCAGCTGTGTTTGTGATCTCCTATTTGAGTGATGAGAAATGGAAAAAAAAATTATATGCTTGTGGAATGCTGCCTGTTTAGCTATTTTAGTAATACTGCAAATCTTCTCTAGTAAAGAGATGGTATTGTTGCATCTATATCTCCTGTAGTGGGAGTATGAGAGTTGAGCACATTATTGACTCTCATTGATGCATTTACAAAACTGTTGTTCTCGTCTGTGTTTTAATTAATAGGCGGGTTCTTTCTCTTTGTGCTTGCCAATCTTTTTGTGTTTTAGATGCAGTATATATGTTTTAAGCGTCCAAGGATATGTATTCGTTGACTTGAGCTTTATTTTAAGTTTACCTAACTCTGTTATTGTGATCATGTAATGTTGAATAGGTTCCAACAAAGATGAAGCTAAAGCTAGTGGAGACTCATTGGCTCAAATTGGGAAAGCAGGGGCTGTTCTTATGGTTTGTAGGACCTGTGGCAAGAAGGGTGATCACTGGACATCAAAATGCCCTTTCAAGGATCTTGCTCAGCCAAGTGAAACCTTCATGGATAAGCCACCTTCAGCTGAAGCGCCTGCTGCTGGTGGGGCCGGTTCTCAAAAGAGTGCTTATGTTCCTCCGAGCATGAGAGGTGGTGCTGCAGAGAGAGCAGGTGGTGGCGGGACTGAGATGAGAAGAAGGAATGAAGAAAACTCTGTTAGGGTCACCAACCTTTCTGAGGACACTCGGGAGGCTGATTTGTTGGAGCTGTTCCGTCCCTTTGGTCATGTCAGCAGAGTGTATGTTGCCATTGATCAAAAGACGGGAATGAGCAGAGGATTTGGTTTTGTCAACTTTGTCAACAGAGAAGATGCCGATAAGGCTATAAACAAGCTCAATGGTTATGGTTATGACAATCTCATTCTTAGAGTTGAATGGGCTGCTCCAAGAGCTACTTGAGTGTTTCGTTCCTTGAACCAACACCGCGTTATTTAACCTTGCTGTGGGAACCAAAAAAACATCCATTTTCTTTTGTGTCTGTGGTCTTGCGGTCTCTTGAACACTGTTTTTATTTTGAGTTCCTGTTCAATGAAGAATGTCGTCTATGAAGAAGTTTTGGAATATAAACGTTCGCCAGGTTTTTCAATTTTGTCTCTGGAAATTGGAATACTGTTTACGAGTTTGTAACTATTATGGAATAGGTGAGATATTGTGGTGCTAAATTCTTTATAGTTACAATTGTGGAACTGTTATAAGGTATCTTCCATAATACCTTTCACCTATAGGCACTGTATTGATTTATTAGCAAAACTAAAAACTCACAATGGCTAATTGCTGATTTTTTAAAACTACCAGTTTACTCTTTTTGTTAAAAAAGTGCTTCACGAAACGTTAATCCTTCTGAATGAAGCATGAAAAGAAAAGAGCCAAAGGAGAAAATAAACTGAAGTGGTGCTTGGTGGAACGGAGGCGTCGAATGCATGCGTCTCTAATTCGGACGGAATAAAAAGCTCACTTAGTAGGAGTTTGGCCATAGATATTAAAAATAAATTTATTTTTTTTGGAATTTTTGAAGTTGGAGTTGGAGTTGTGTTAAGTAAAAGTCTGCCGGAGGGGCAGACTTTTACTTTTTTGTGTTTAAGTAAAAGTCTGCCTCCCGTTGACTTTTAGTTGTGTTAAGTAAAAGTCCGGAGAGGCGTACTTTTACTTGTGTTTAAAAAAAAAAAAGCATACCATTTTTGTGTAATGGCTGCAAAAAGAAGCCATTTTGGCTCCGGACTCTATCTTTAATGCTAGTCATGAACTTCGTGATTGCCTAGATTGGATATCTAAGACCAATAATATTTGTTTAGGGAACATGCAGTGCATTGACTTTTGTTTTTTCTTGAACAGAATAAAAAGGTCGCTTGATAAGTTGTGAATACTTATGTAGAGATATTTTTACAACTAGAATCATGAAACAATAAAGGTAAAGGCACTTGCTAATGTAGCATATGGTAAAGCTGTTTCAGGTGGATTTTGAGAATGTTGTTTGTAGGATTTAGCATCAAAATTGAAAAATTAATTATAGGTAAAAGAGGTTGTTACTTCTACTGAGATTTGATTGCAAAAGTGAAATTCGCCAGTCTATGCGTTTAGCAAGCTGTCAAAATTTGTAGTAATTGTTTTCCTGTTAAAGGAGAAATATATGTGGTTTTTTCTTTTTGCATGACCGTGTTTGACCATCTGACATTCAATTTGCAGAGTTACTGAATCATTATGTCCATTAATATGAGAAGTGGGAAAAGGCCTGCTGCAGATAGAATTAGCAGTTTGCCTTGTGATGTTCTTGAGAAGATTTTAGGATGTCTGCCTTTGCATTATGCTGTAAGGACAAGTGTTTTGTCACGAGAATGGAGGTACAAATGGGCAGTACGTTCTGAACTAATGTTTGATGATAATGTTGACAAAGGACTCTTCCTGAAAACTATTATTTACCAAGTTCTGTTACTCCATCAAGGACCACTACGTAAATTTAGCCTCCCGGTCCCTAAATACGTGCTTTTTCCTGATATTGATAACTGGATTATGTTTCTGCAGCAGGAGTTTGGCCATAGATATTAAAAATAAATTTATTTTTTTTGGAATTTTTGAAGTTGGAGTTGGAGTTGTGTTAAGTAAAAGTCTGCCGGAGGGGGCAGACTTTTACTTGTGTTTAAGTAAAAGTCTGCCCCCTCCGGCAGACTTTTAGTTGTGTTAAGTAAAAGTCTGCCGGAGGGGGCAGACTTTTACTTGTGTTTAAAAAAAAAAAGGCATACCATTTTGGTGTAATGGCTGTAAAAAGAAGCCATTTTGGCTCCGGACTCTATCTTTAATGCTAGTCATGAACTTCGTGATTGCCTAGATTGGATATCTAAGACCAATAATATTTGTTTAGGGAACATGCAGTGCATTGACTTTTGTTTTTTCTTGAACAGAATAAAAAGGTCGCTTGATAAGTTGTGAATACTTATGTAGAGATATTTTTACAACTAGAATCATGAAACAATAAAGGTAAAGGCACTTGCTAATGTAGCATATGGTAAAGCTGTTTCAGGTGGATTTTGAGAATGTTGTTTGTAGGATTTAGCATCAAAATTGAAAAATTAATTATAGGTAAAAGAGGTTGTTACTTCTACTGAGATTTGATTGCAAAAGTGAAATTCGCCAGTCTATGCGTTTAGCAAGCTGTCAAAATTTGTAGTAATTGTTTTCCTGTTAAAGGAGAAATATATGTGGTTTTTTCTTTTTGCATGACCGTGTTTGACCATCTGACATTCAATTTGCAGAGTTACTGAATCATTATGTCCATTAATATGAGAAGTGGGAAAAGGCCTGCTGCAGATAGAATTAGCAGTTTGCCTTGTGATGTTCTTGAGAAGATTTTAGGATGTCTGCCTTTGCATTATGCTGTAAGGACAAGTGTTTTGTCACGAGAATGGAGGTACAAATGGGCAGTACGTTCTGAACTAATGTTTGATGATAATGTTGACAAAGGACTCTTCCTGAAAACTATTATTTACCAAGTTCTGTTACTCCATCAAGGACCACTACGTAAATTTAGCCTCCCGGTCCCTAAATACGTGCTTTTTCCTGATATTGATAACTGGATTATGTTTCTGTCAAAGAAAAATGTCCAAGAATTCTCACTTAGATTTTGTTACAGCGAGGACTTTCTTCTCCCTTCTCACCTATTCAAATTTCACGATCTAAGGCACCTGGAGCTTTTAAGTTGTAAATTCCGCCCTGCTCCCAACTTTAAAGCTTTTAGTAGGCTTGTTACCCTCGACTTTCGGTTTGTGACCTTCGAGCCTACATCTTTTCAGACACTCCTTTCAAGCAGCCCATTACTTGAACGTGTAAAATTGAAGTGGTGCACTCAATTTGATAACTTCATTGTTGATGCCCCTCATCTCAAATTCTTTGAATTTTACGGAACAGCAAGATCTTATTGCTTCAAAAATGCCCCTCTACTTGAGGAAATTATAATGGCCAGGGCTTGTCATGAGATTTCAAAGGTAATTATAATTATTGAGAAATTTGACCGACGCATTACTGGATTTGCCCCGTAACTTTAGCTAATTGTATTGCACTTTGTTTTAGTCCTTTACAGTTGATCTACCACAGGCTCAGCAAACACTGCACAACATCAAGCTTTTAGACTTCAAGTTTTGGTCCTTTAATATGGTTGAGTGGGTTGTGTATGCACTTTACTTGATCAACAACTGCCCCAATTTGGAAAGGCTCCAAATTACTGTACGTCTCATTTACATCTCTTGATTTTTAAATAAGTTGAATTGCTAATGTTGCTGCTTCTTTTAACAATTAATCATAAACCCTGTTTTGTAGTTCCTCAAATCTAATGTGTCTAACTCTAAGGCTGTCGTGAAGCGTGTTATACATCAGCTGCGATCCCAAGGACTGCCACATAGTGCACTGAAGCAGCTCAAAAGGGTGGATATAAAACTCATGCTGTTTTCTGAACTTGCAATGGAATTTGTGAAGTATGTATTGTCATCTGCAACTGTACTCGAAATAATAAGCATTGTGACTTGTGCAAAGTTCAGTCAGCGGGGAATGGAAATAATGGAGGAGGTAAAGCAATTCCCTCAATCATCACCCATTGTAGAATTTATATACAAAGAAGTAGACCATATATATTTTGATATTCTATAAATTAGAATTAATGTAGTTGAGTACTGCAATTTCTAGGTAGGCAGCTCATGAACCTTTTATTAACCTGTCTTATTTCAGGTCAATGCAAGTAATGTTATGTTCTTGTATCTGAATTCCCAGTCAATGGAATTCAAATTGTTTTTCTTGCCAGTTTGAATCAAGGCATCTTCATTTCATGTGTCTATATATGGGATCCTATAAATGGGGCGTTCACTTTATGTGTTTCAGTTCAAACAACAACAACAACATACCCAGTGACTTTATGTATTTCAGTTCACATGCTTAAAATTTTTTATCCCTTTTTTGGTAGGGAGTAAGATATTGCCTGCTATATTCACAAACAGTGTTGCTTCCATAGAAGTTAAAATTGATTAGACAGCAGGGAATTGCTCATTATTTTCTTCATTGACTTCAATCTCTAAAATGCAACTGAGATATTTAAAAGTGCTCCGAAAGTTTTATTTGAGGGCACTTAAAAGATTTCTGAGTGATTTATTGTATTTTTAAAATATGACATCTCATCTAGAGACTATTTTACCGGACATAGCGGCGGATATGCCATCCATAATGGGCATTCAATCGGTTTTTCACTTCCTAAATTTTCTCCTTTTTCAATTAATTGTTGTTGTCTTGTGTGTCATTGATTGTTCTTCTATTTGGTACCATCTTAGGTGCTTCTTCCAACATAATATTACTTTCCCTTTCAATTTATTTGTCTTACTTTCCTTTTTAGTCCGGTTTTCACGTGACATATTTAAGACCACAAGATTTAAGAATATTTTGGTATATTCCACATATCTTTAGTTAACAATCACAAGATTCAATTTTTTTTTTTTAACTAGCTTAAACTTCGTACCAAATCAAAATAAGACAAACAAACTGAAACAGAAGGAGTATCTTATAGGAAAGTCAAATAAATATATGAGATTACATATTATATGATATAATTTTTATTACTATAGCTATGATTAGTAAATTTTAGAGGTATCATTTCATGTCGTCATAATTGTGATACTACTCGTGTCAGAAATATTGTTCCATCTTCCCGAAGGCTTATGCTATTTAAATCAACATTACAAATTTACTAAAAAAAAGTGCAAAGGTCAATGTTTACCGCTAAAAATGATTTTAGAATTCTTAGTTAAATCTATTAGAAAATCGGGTTAAAAATAAGTGGATCATATCCAACCACAAACTCTTTTAACAACGCTAGATTGGGTCTAGTGACTATAGATGATGCTGAAAACAAGAAAAATGGATCATTAACAGAACAGCTAAAATATGTAAAGAACTCAGGGACAAGTCTGTGTATTCAAAGTCCTTGGTGATATGATCCTACTTAGCACACTTCATTTCAAGACATACATTCAAGGACGAGATATGAGATTTCAAGCTCTACAAGCTACATGGAGGATGAGGAAGTCGTTTGAGGCCTTTGGAGGCTCCTACAAGCCACACAAGATGGCTCACAACGTATGGAAGGTAGCTTGGGCAAGGCTTGGCAAGAAAGAAAGCCAAAACTCAAAAGTGGCTAGATGTGCAAAGGGGTAGAAATACAAAAGTGGCCAAACATGCAAAGAAGGGACATACATGCAAATGGTCGCAATTGCAAGTTTTGAGGATTGGATGATGGCTATTTGAGCAAGGGAGAGACATTTCAGATTCCATGCCAACATCCAACTAGCCAAACAAGGCCCTTGCCTAATTAAGGGCAAATATGTAATAGCTAGCTTTCTTCTATTTTCTGGGAGTATAACTATTAGACTTAGCCTTTATTTAGATTTAGACTTTGATGATGATTTTTTTAGAGTTACTCATATTTTGAGTGATAGATTGTTAGGTAGAATCTAGTGTTGTTAGGTAGAATCTAGTGTTAGTTTAGTCATATGATGGTGGATTCCATTGTTGGTTGTAGAGCCTTTTATTTCCAATGGATTCATGCAGATTGTTCATCTGTGGATTTCAAGTGAACTTCTTACCTTGATTCATATTGCTTTGGTTCTTGTGGATTCGAGTTCACATTAGAAGGATTTAGGTTTCGTATACCTAAGTTTGTCTATAGAATTCTACCATTCGGGTCAAGTATTTATCTCTATTCCTTATCCCTTTTCTTCATATCCCTTTAATTTTCGCGTTTGAATTGATTTGGCTTTATTCCCAAATCGATTCGTATCATTTGGTATCAGAGCATAGGCTAAGATATTTTTTTTGGTAAATAAATTTTTATTGACCAAATGAGCAATTCAGAACAGGTTCACAAACATTCGCTGAAGCCTTGGACATAATCCCAAGCTTTCAGCATCCAACCAACTTAATGATTAAACAGAACTAGTGGGGTATATCAGGGGTAGTAATTAAGCTCATCGATCCTAGTAGTGAGTCGTGGCTTCAGATTGCATCTCATCACTGCCTCTTGTATGATGAGTCTAGTAAGAACTGTCAGGCTTCTTCCCTTTGCCCGAAAGACTCTATTGTTTCTTTCCTGCCAAATCAAATACACAGTCCTAGCAGCTACTACTCTAAACACCTCAGCTTGTGCATTCCTTCCATTAATATGAGTCACTATCCAGCTAACCTCTGCAGTCCACTCCATTGCTCTTCTTGTGTACTTCTGCCAAGAGAGCAATTTGTTCCATACTTCAGCAGAGTAAGAGCATTTGAAGAACAAGTGGTCAACTGATTCTTCCTCAGTACCACACAAAGGACATACATTTTGGTCGATCATATTCCACTTTAGCAACCTATCTCTTGTGTATAACCTCTTATGAAGAGTTAAGTACAGTATGAAAGTCCACTTAGGTGCCCCATAGTTATTGCAAACTAGCTTTCTCCACGGCACCTTAGGGAAACTTCCTCTGAGCTTGGTATATACTTGTTTAATTGAAAAATCTGTAGAGCCATCACCTGAGTATAATCTATGCCAATTGCCTCTAAAACTTGTGTTTCTTTGAAAATCTTCTTAAGCATCCATGAAGCCTGTTTTGGGAAGCAGTTCCATAAAGATTGTCCCTTAATATAATAAGCATGTACCCACCTAACCCACAACTTATCCTCCTTTTTACACAAATTCCATAGCATCTTACATATTGCAGCTTTGTTCCAAGTTTGGGCATGTAGAATGTTAAGTCCCCCGATAGATTTTGTCATACACAGTTGCTCCCATGACACCAGAGCCTTGTTTGACACCTCATTGCTCCTGTCCAAAGAAATGTTCTACATATAGTTTCAATCTTTTTCAAGACTTTCTTGGGTAGAATAGAGATTTGAGCCCAAAAGGTTTGGATGGCAAATAAAACAGATTTAAGCACCTGTAGTCTTCCAGTATATGTCAGTAACTTGGCTGTCCAATGAGTGACCCTACTCATCATTGCATCAATCAAGGGCACACATTGGATAGCGGATAATCTTTTAGTGCTCAATGGGACTCCAAGGTACCTATATCGTAGGCTACCTTGTGTAAACTGCAATTTCTCCAGAACTTCCTATTGTGTATTGTGGTCCATACCACCAAAATAAGCAGAACTTTTTGCTGTGTTACCAATCAGGCCAGATGCAACAGAAAAGCTCAGAAAGCAGTCATAAAGTTTCATGACAGACCCCACATCACCTCTACAAAATAACAATAGGTCATCCGCAAACCCAAGTCGCACAATATCAAGCTTTTCACACCTTGGGTGATAGTTGAAATCAGGATCCTTTTTCAGCCCTTTGAGTAATCTGGTTAGGTACTCCATACAAATCACAAACAAGAAGGGCGATAAGGGATCTCCTTGCCTCAGTCCTTTTTGTCAGGAAAAGCCTTAGATACCTTCCCATTAATTACGATCGCATAGGATACAGTAGACACACATCTCATAATCCATTGAACAAATTTGGCAGGAAAATTCAAGCTAATGAGAACTTGTTCTAGAAAGGCCCACTCTACGGAGTCATATGCCTTTTGCATATCAATCTTGAGCATGCACCTTGGTGAGATACCTTTCCTCCCATACCTTTTTACTAGCTCGTGGCTCAAGATGATATTGTCGTTTATTAGTCTACCCGGTACAAAGGCTGTCTGAGTGTTCTCTACTATCAACTCCATGACACTTTGCAATCTCCTAGTGAGGATTTTGGAGATGATCTTGTATAGGACAGTACAACATGATATAGGTCTATATTGCCTTATAGAGGTGGGGTGTTTGACCTTAGGGATTAAGGTGACACTTGCGCACCTTACTTGGCATAACCAGATTTTCAAAAAAACAAATAACAGCCTGAGTAACTTCCTTACCAATCACTGGCCAAGCTGCTTGAAAGAAACAAGCATTGAACCCATCATGTCCGGGAGCTTTATTACCATCAATGTCATGTATGGCCCGATGCACCTCTTCAGTAGTCACTGTTCTGATAAGGTTAAGTTGCATGAGTGTATCCAGTACATATCCATCCTTCATCACATCTGGATTTATAGCTGGGATTGAGTGTGCCCTTGTCCCCAACAGACCTTTATAGAATTTGCAAATTTCATCTTCAATGTCCTTCTCAGTATAGATGCTATTACCACTATCAGTAGTTAGTCCAGTAATTTTATTTTTTGCTGTTCTGCTCCTCATGTTAGCAAAGAAAAAAGCTGAGTTGGAATCTCCTAACTTCAGCCATTTCACTCTTGATTTTTGACTAACAATGCTTTCCTCCACTATAGCCCATTTTTCATATTGTGCTCACTTGTTTCCCCTTTTCTTGAAGCTCTTGGTGATGACCATCAGCTAGTTTCTGTTGGATCTCCGATAACCGTCCACAGCCGCCGGCTTTCTCTTATATCCCAACAAATTCAGTTTTCCTAAGTTGCTTCATCCCTCCCTTTGTGCTCATCAGCTTCTTCCATATACTATATAGAGATGGGTTAGGGGAAGCACTATTCCAGCAGCCAGTAACCACATTTAGGAACTCCTGGTGTTCAACCATATAATTGAAAATTTTAAAGGGCCTGTGGCATGTAGCTCTTTGCGTGGGAATTACTATGCTTAGTGGAGAGTGGTCTGAGAAAATTTGGTCCATTGCAACCACACTAGTAATATTCATTGTTATACCCTATTTTAACCGGGGTCAAAATAGTTCACAACATCCCGGTAATTCCGGGGTTAATTAAAATTAAGGAGTCACCACCTAATTATTTATGGTGAATTAGGGCACCTAAAATTGATTAAAGTAATTATCTAAAGTTGATTTTTATTTTAAAGTCTACGAAACCAAATGATTCTAGGAACGGGTTCAATTAGTCTAAAGGGAAGGTATTAGGCACCCTTTAAGACCCATTAACAATGGTTAACCGACCGGACTTATGATTAGTTAGGCTAAGGGTAAATGTAATATTATAGAAAATAAAATAGTTTGTAAATATTGTTAAGGTTATAAATAGAAATATAGTGATGCTATTAAAAATAAGATTTGTAGAAAATTATAATTTTTTGCGTAAAAGAGTTTAGTCATAAATAAACTGAAAAAGGCGTACAATTGTGCAACATTTATATATATTTGAGGAAAGTAAGTCATACCACATAACAAATTAAGAGAGTCATTATACGATTAATATTAGTAAGACTTAAAATTATACGATATTAAAGTATGGCGGAATAGTCAGAAATTTGGGGGATTTTAATGTCTAAAAATGATCCAAGCCTTTACTATTAAAAAAGAAATATTATGAAGTCATCATGATTTATTTGAAAGGCATGGTTATTATTTAACCTTTGGCGTCCTTTAGGAAATCATCTTCGTGTAATCCAAAATGTTGTAGATACTAACATTCAAATTCATTCTAAGTCTTAAACGATCCTACTTAATCTTCCAAAAAAACTAGAATTCCTACAAACCCCGCCAAGACCCGTCTAAGTCAAAAAAGATAAAATGTTAGTCGTATAATACAAATCAAACACACACAATAGAGTAAAAGAGCAAATATAACTAAATGGGCTTAGCCCATTTAAGCACGGCAGCCAATTTCTTTCACATAGGCTTTTGGCCCAAGAATCCTTTATACATCGCGGGTTGGGGCTTATTGAGAAGAAGATTTCGTTGGGCTTTGGCTCAACACCGGACGTTGAAGATGACGAGTCCCTTGGACTCGCACGCGATGGTCATGCATAAAATGAAAGGAAAAGGATTAGTGGGTAATCAAGATAGTTACTAATGCAAAGTTCATAACTCAAAGAAAGAAACTTCAAATACCATCTCATAACAATAAGAAAATTAAATTTAATTGGGCTGTCCATACATGAGCATATCCACACACGAAATCAAATTTACACGTGTTTCACGTTTTGGACAAATGAAATCATAACAGGCCCAGCACTGTGCGAATCATTTTAGGGACAGGGCAGGTTAAGAGAAAGCATATCTGCTAAGTTAAACATATTCAGATCAGTGATATTTTATCAAAATATAGCACCTGTTCTTTTAGAGATTTTATCAGAGTATAGCACCTATTCTTTGCAACATGCAGTAGCTTAATCACAAAGGTAGCAGTAGCATAATGGTCCAAAAATGCAACAACAATGAATTAGAAGAGCAGTCACAGTGGGCCAAGGATACAACAAATAATTCACAGTGGCCTCTCCTCAAGTAGGTATCGAAATAGAGGATCTGCCTAGCCAAGTATAGCAAACGCTTGCTAAAAATTTGCAGCAGCAAATTTACTTTAAAGCAGTGTTTTCGGCCTCATAATACAGCAACAATTCAACTCAGAATGTAGTAAGAGATTTAGCTTAAAATGCAGCAGAGATTTAACTAAAAATGTCGTGATTCATTGCCCAAAGTACGACAGCAAAGCGGATAAAAAAATAGCAGTTCATGAGCCTAAGTCAAGCGGCAAAATGGCTAAAATGCAACTTCGTCTAAACTGGACAACTGTAAGGGAAACAATGGAAACTGCCTGATTCAATGGCATCCTAAAAAATGGTCCGAAAGGGTATTTCCCACACACACGAAAAAATCAAACCTGTTTTAAGCTCCAAGAGTACAATTCGCAGAGGAAACCACCATTTCAAACAAAGACAACAACACTAAAGGGTCTCTACCACTAACTTGCCATTCTGTTTGCCTCCCAAATGAAACAGAGAAGAAAGATTTATTGATTTAAAGAGAAGCATTTTTCTTTGTAAAGTTAGGGAGCAAATTGGTTGATGATTGATTAATTTGAGGACGATCACTCAAAAGCTTCAAACTTGATTCAAATGGGACCAAGACAGAACCAGACGACTATCCTTTTGTTAATTAATTGACTTGACTGTCTTTAAAGCCTATTACTACGGATGTTCATAAAAAGAGCAAAATGATTTTGACATATATCCCATACAATGAAAGTAATGAAATAGACGGGAAAGTGAATGTAAGATACCTAACAACTTATGCTTGATTATTCGAGTTTAGGATAGCAGTTAGCTGAGATTTGCACTCTTGACTAAGGATTTGAAATTAAACAAACTGAATTTTGGGAGCTGAAGCCAACTAAAAATGAATCGACATAAGGTGCCAGCCATTCAACAGCTCCGAACTAAACTTACTCAAACCAAATAGGAGAAACAAAATGACATCCATATTACCTAAAAGGGGGGGGGGGGGTTGGAAATGGACAAATATTATTGAGTACTCTTGAAACATTAAGCTAAAGCATCATCTCCAAATTTCGAACAGGGACTTTCCGACTCATATTTAGGCAAACTGGATCAAGTTAGCGCATGAGACAGGTTTAATCAAGATTAATCATACCATTGGAACCAACATTTACATATCCAGCATACTTCAACTATACCGAACTAAACTAATCCAAACATACCAAAACAAGGGAAAGGGCAATACTGATCTATCTAGCATGCTTGATAGCTGATTAAATCACATAATCCTATTCATTTGTAACTAAGACTAAACTAAGAACGAATACAACCTACACATAAGAACAGACTAGTTTGAACACATAGGCATCTCAAACTACATAAACTTTGAGTAAACACAACATACAGATCATATACGAGCAGGAAATTAAACTAACGCGGAACAAATTAAAAAGGATGAAATGCAGGCAAATGAAAGAGAAAGGGAATCACTGTCCAAACTAAACGAAAACGAACTAGGCTAACCTACGCGAACTCGAAAACACAGAACTGGAAAATAGGATTGAAAGGGGACCTAAACATCCAAACGAAGATGGAGCTAAGCTATTTTACTTGAAACACAGAACTAAGAAAATAAGAAATATTGAGACAAGAGGGAAAATCACCTGCTTCGGGTGCAGTGAACTGGGCTCGAACCTCGGATCTACACTCAAACAGATTCGAATCCCAGATCGAAACGGACCCGAAAATTTATGTATGAGAAAATGTTCAAGAAACAAATAAAGTAATTTTCTCAAATCGTATAAAACCTTAGGGGTAAGCTAGGATCAACAACCCTTCCCTCGGCTAAGGACATAAGATCGTATTTATAGGTAAAAAGGCTAGGGTTTTGTTTGAACTTGAGATTTTGGCTCCAAACACAGTTCAAGGAGCCGTTTGAAATCAAGAATCGGATCTTTAAAGCTGATTTTCAGAGAATTCAGAAAAATATTTTGGCCTTTGTGTTGACCAAATTGTTGAAGATGAGAGAAAAGTAATTTGCACGAAAATGGGGCTACAAAAATCTGCCATTGTTGGAGGCAAACAAACCCTTTGTTCGAAAATAGCAAGAGGTGAAAGAGATGGTCATGTGCGGCTCTGTTAGCTTTATTAAGTTTTGATACGCCTGGGATAAGTGGGGAAATATGCACGAAAATAGAGTGGCAAGTCTGTTCATGGTGAAAGAGGGACTGACCTCTGCTAAAAATGGAGGAAGACGACGAGAGGGAGAGCAGAGGGAAAGAGAAAGAAAGAGAGAGAGACGGCTGAAGTTGAAGAGATTAGGGATTTGGGAAAAAGAAAATATGGGCTGGTCGGGTGTGGGCTGGTCGGGTCGGGTATTGGGATTGTGGGCTGTTAATAATTCGTTTGGGCTCTATTCTTGGCCGAAAATTGGGCCGTTTGTTTGGCCTCTTCCAATTTCTCATGTTTCTTTATAACTTGGAAAGTGTATGGAATAATCCCATAATTAGTAATTAATAGTAATAAGGATATAATTCAATGTTACTAATTTATTAATAATAACAAACTATAAATATATAGATAATGTAATAATAGTGTAGAAAATGTTATCTAGCTTAACTTTATGATTAACAAGTGATAAATAAGTAGTAATGTGAGGGTAATATTAAAATACTAATCGTAATAAAGTAGCGTTACCTGCAAATAATAGCAGCAATAATAATAACATAGTGGTGAGTAAAAAGTATTTAGATTATCAATAAAATTAGAAGCCCACGGAACTAAATCGGAATAGATGAGGGACAAAATTGGGTGTCAACATTCATCTGATTCATCCAGGTATGATTTACAAGGGCTCTGTCAATTTTACTAAATATGCGCCCATTGCTCCATGGATGTATACTCTTGTCTACCTATGATATTGTTCCTACAATTTCTAATCCTAGGCTCAAAATATGAAAATCACAAAAAAAAAAAAAAATCTGAAAATTTAAAAAAAAAAAAATTCAAAAATTGTATTTGTGGTTTGATTTTGTTGTTTTTGAAGTTAGATTTGAGTTCATTGAGGTAGAAAACATCTAAATCCGAAGTTTGAAGTTGTTTGGGTGGGTTTTGAAGTTTTCACCATTGAAGCTTCATCAAAGTTTGAAGAACTAAAAGTGGGCTTAGTTGATTTTGGTAAAATTGAGCTTCGATTGATATTGGGCTTTGTTGTCTAGGTAGAAGGAGCTTAGATCTGAAAATTGGGACAAAAACGAGTTGATTTAGACTACATTGGGTTTTTGGGTGTTCTTCAATGTTCATCCTTGTTCTTAGTGAAGAAGAAGATAAAAGAAGAGTTTGATCCAAGATGGCCAAATCAAAGTTGTGAAAAGTTGTTATTCTATCCCAAAAGGGTAAATACAAGGTTGAGTGGGTCCCAAGAGGTCAGCAAAATTAAGAAAATCTAGCATAAATCCCAACGCAAACGAGGTACAAGTATTTCACTGAAGCATAATGAGCCTACTATTTTTGGAAGACATCACTAAATACGGCCCGTATTTCATTTTACGGACCGTATCTTATTGCTCATAAAAGTTGAGGGCTTCATTGGAGTTTCTACTTAAGTTTAGGTCCTTAATTACGGACTACTATACGGACCGTAATAAAGAATACGGGCCGTATTGTCTTGGACGTAAAAGTGAAGGACCAAACTGTAGCTACTATTTTGGAAACAATGCTTAAATACGGTCTGAGTTACGGACCGTATATTGAATTACCTCTTGTATAAGTTGAGGTGAGTTCGACCGTATAACTCAAGGAGCTTATTGTTTTGAGTATATTCTTAAATATAGTTGACAATACAGACCGTATCATAAAATACAAGCCGTATAATTGAAGGTGATTGACCGTATAACTTGGAAGCCCAGTCATATTTCACAAATACGGACCGTATTTCCAAAAACGGACCGTATTTGGTGAAGTTTCAGTCGTCTTCCTAAGGTGCATATCTTGTTCTTAATTCATTTCAATTCCAAAAATTTTCTTGGGATTGCTTATTGGTTTTGTGTCCCTAATACTTTGGTAGGGAGCCAAAAGAAAAAAAATGAGTGTAGAAATTTTAAAATTTTCATTATTTCAAATTGATACCTTAGATCAATTGGGGCTTCACGGTCGTGTTTTCAAGTTATCACCTACCCGGGCCCGAAATATTATTTTGTTCCCGATTTTCGCATTTCGTTTTCTTGTTCCCTTCAACTAGTGTGCATTTAGTACTTTTCCTACTTGTGTTTGCTAGTTCTTGTGTCCACATTTCTTTCGTGCTAATTCTTTCAAGCTTTTCTAGTTTAAACCTCGTTGAATCTTCTTGGCTCAAGTCCTTTTACTTTATCGAGTCGTCCGCCTTTCGATTAACAAGAATCTATTCCTCCACAAAGGTTAGCAATCTTGTAAATTGATTTGGTTTAAAAGGGTTGTTGACCAACCTTGGAAGAAGCTTTAGGTTGAGAGGTAAGTTTGAGTGCAAATACGAGTGACGTGAGGATTTTTTGCCACTAATCTTGTTTACTCGTTTTGTAGGTATATGAAGAGGAGACATAAGGAGAAGGTATAAGGATGTCATCCATAGGTTCTAAATCTTGTGGAGACAATTACGAATGTTATGACTCTAGCAATGGAGGGTGGACTATGATGGATATGGGGGCTATGAAGGAGATGACATAGGATATGAGCATCACTATTCTTAAAATGAATATGATGGTGATGGTGCTCATAGACCGAATGAAGATCATAACCTGTATGAGGGTGAAGAATACTACTCTGAGGGCAATTGTAAGGCAACACCTTATAAGGCTTATGACGAAGAAGGAGTAAATGAGTATGATGAAGAGTCCTATGGTGGACACGAGCCTGAAGAGTCTCATTCTACACACCATGGACATGGAGATGAGTTGAGGTATGCTCCTTCCTCACACTTTCGATATGAACCACTTGGTAAGAACTTGCAAAATGGGAAGAATGTGATGATTATGAGCCTAATAGCTATGTGCCTTGTGGTGGATATACTTGTGAAGATAATGGGATTGAACAAAACTCTTATGAGGGATCTTCTAGTAGATATTCCCGTACATCGGCTTATGATACTTCCTATTCCAAGCAAAAAGGTATAAGTACATGGATTGGGCCGTGGGAGTCTGTTCTGAAGAGAACAGAGTATACATTCTCCAAGAAACACAATGAATCGTGCTTCTTATCTTAAACCGGAGTTACCATGTTCCCAATATGGTTATGATGTGGAAGGTAGGAGGAGAAAAGTGTTGAGGGGAGATGACCAACATGTCGGGTATGGAACCCCTTATGGCGGTTACTCAAATCTAACATCTTATCCTACTCCAAAGAATACAATGAATCATTACTCTTATCCTAATTCGAGGTTACCATATTCTCAAGGTTGTTATGCTATGGAAGGTAGGAGAAGAGTGACGATAGATGAAGGAAGTTGGAGGAATGAGGGACCTCAAGCGAGGAATGATCCCAAAGAAGAAACAAGCACAAGTGATGGGTTCAAGGAGATAAAAGAAGACTTCAAGTACATAAGGAAAATACTCCTCCGAATGCTCAAGGAGGAACAATTGAAAAGAAAGAAACCCAACCCTTGTGAAGCAAAAGAGGGGGATGAAGTGGAGGATTTCCCTAACCCTTGTAAAGGAATACTTAACACTTGTTCCAACTCCTAAGAAATTGAGAGAGAAAACATTGAGAGGATTAAGGGAGTGAAAAGTGACAACTCTAGAGAGGAAAAAGGAGAGGAAGTGAGAAGTGATGTGAGAGAGTTTTCACAACCTCTTTCTAACCCTTGTAACTTTTCTTTCTTTTCTAGTGGTCTTGTTGATAGTGCATGTATTATCAGAAACAAGTCAAATGATGAACATCAACCTTTGAAGGATTTTGAGGTAGTTGAGAGCTTCCTGAACGGGCAAGTGAGCTCCTAAGATGAAACCCAAGGCAAAGAAGATGAATCCAGTCTTCAAGGTACAATAGCTAATCTTAACTCTCTAAATGATGTGAATAAATTGAAGTGAGTATAAATGATAGCTTTTCCTTAAATGAGCTTAATGAATTTTTGCCTTGTGATATGCCTAGTGCTATAATGACAATTGACAATGTAGTTGTTATGGGTGATCCAACACTAGTTGATCCTATTGATAACTATCTTGACTCTTCCTTTAAGTGGAAATTGTGTCCACCTAGTGTTGATCCCGTGTTAGTACGTTGTCATGTGAGATGGTAGGATACCCACTAGTTGATCCTGGTGATGACCGAATTGATTCTTCTAGCAAGATCGATTTGCGTCCAACTAGTGTGGTTACTTGTGTTGTCAATTTGTTTGCTATGAAAATTCACTATTTGAGGAACCTTGTGATATGCATAATGACCCTCAATTTAGTGATGATGTTGATATAATTGATCATTTACCTAGTAATATGCATGAAATCTCGTTGTAAAAGTTGACCTTTGTCTTTATGAGAGCGGAATCAGATGCTCGAATCTTTGTTGTTCATAGATTCTTCTCTCTTAAAAGATAATGTCCTATTCGATGATAACATGACTAGTGACGGTGATATGCATAGTGGTTGTTAGTGCAATGTTAAGCATGTAGCCATCTTTGGAGGCGATAATGTGTTTTGTAATCCACTATGGGATGATAACACTCTTCCCTACGATGGAGATCTTCCTTTGAGGAATTGTGTTGAACTTATTGGAAGGGGAAGTGTTAAAAAGGAAGGTGATTCTTGCCTAGAAATTGCAAATTCTTCCTTTCATGTTCAACTTCCTAACAGCCTATTAGATGATTTTATTCTTGAACCTAATAGTGAGGCTACATTGGAGGATGACATAGATAAGGAAGTTATCATAAGTGATACCTTTCTTTATTAATTGTTTGCATATGATGACATTCTTATTTGTGTTGGGGGTGCATCTTATGTTAGGGAAGGTATTTGTGGGTAGTTGGTTCTGTTATTGACCCTAATAGGGGGCTATACTTTCCATTTGACCCGGGTGTTCCTTTGTTTGATTTAGGGACACCTTGTTTGGAAAATGAGTTTCCAGGGTGCTTCATGTCAAATAGAACCAATGTAGTATTAGATCCTTCGTATTTTGCATCCATTGGTTTTATTACTTCATCCTTATGTCATGAACCTTGGAGGGATCAACTTCTTGATACCTCACGTGTGCCAATGTTATTCATGATTGTTATTGATGAGTGGTTGTACCACAAATTTGTCCATCCTTGGCATGTGTGTGGTTATTACTTTGTGTGCTAACCCTCTTTCCTTGAGGAGTATGTTTTCGTATGTCTTCTCTTGGGTTTTGCTGGGTTCGGATTTGAGGATAAATCCTTTTGAAGAAGGGAAGGATGATATGATCCTACTTAGCACACTTCATTTCAAGACGTATATTCAAGGACGAGATATGAGACTTCAAGCTCTACAATCTACATGGAGGATGAAGAAGTCGTTTGAGGCCTTTGGAGGCTCCTACAAGCCACACAAGATGGCTTACGATGTATGGAAGGTAGCTTGGGCAAAAAAGAAAGCCAACACTCAAAAGTGGCTAGATGTGCAAAGGGGTAGAAATGCAAAAGTGGCCAAACATGCAAAGAAGGGATATACATGCAAATGGTCGCATTTGCAAGCTTTGAGGATTGGATGATGGCTATTTGTGCAAGGGATAGACATTTCGGATTCCAAGCCAACATCCAACTAGCAAAACAAGACCCTTGCCTCATTAAGGGCAAATATGTAATAGCTAGCTTTCTTCTATTTTCTAGGAGTATAAGTATTAGACTTAGCCTCATTTAGATTAGACTTTGATGATGAATTTTTGAGAGTTACTCATATTTTGAGTGATAGATTGTTAGGTAGAATCTAGTGTTGGCTTAGTCACATTATGATGGTAGATTTCATTCAAGGTTGTAGGTAGCCTTATTTCCAATGAATTCATGAAGATTGTTCATTTGTGGATTTCAAGTGAATTTCTTGCCTTGATCCATATTTCTTTATTTCTTGTGGATTCGAGTTCATATTAGAAGGATTTAAGTTTCATATACCTAGGTTTGTCTATAGAATTCTACCACTCGAGTCAAGTATTTATCTCTACTCCTCATCCCTTTTCTTCGTATCCCTTTAATTTCCGCGTTTGAATTGATTTGGCTTCATCACCAAATCGATTCGTATCACTTGGTGAGGAGAAAATATTGCTAGGGTTGCAAGTGTGAAGGAAGAGATTTGGGTTCCTTTCCCTAGAAGGATATTTAATTATGCCAGTCTGGACTTTTCAACATAAAAGTAGAATCGATGTGACGTGACGTTACTGTGGCTCCATCCGGCAGACATATAAGATGTGTGGTCCGAGGCTGACATATGTGACGGAGGTTGGTAAGAGTGGAAATCAGCTGTAAGAAGCATCCAAACCTACCTATTCGCGTTCTAACAGTCTCTTTCTTGTGTCCTGTCCCGGACTCTAATATCTCCCTAGGATCACAACTGGAATCTATTGATCCGTAGGATGCACGCCTCACGTGATACCTTCGCATGACTTATTTACTCTTTCCCCAATACAGTCATGCATACCAGAGCTGAAATACTAATGTAATCAGTGTGAATACAAGTCAACACATTATTCTACTATTGCGGAACTAGTTTTCCATTTAGTTTTTTGTATGTAGGTTTCTTCCATTATTAAATTAGCTAAATTAATGTTTCTTCCATTATTAAATTAGCTAAATTAATATTCAAGATCATTTACTTTTTTTTTAATTAAATTATTAAGTCAAATATATTGTTAATAATATTTCTATGATTTTTTAAATTTTTATAAATTATATTATAATATGAGATACACGATGTAACACGCGTACGGATAGATTAGTATGTATATACAAACATATGGGGCATTTATAATCCCTTTCTGGCTAAACAATTCATTCCCTAAAATATCTTCCTTTTATTTTCTTTACATAAGTAAAAGAATATATTCCTCCGTTCATTTCTACTTGTTCACTATATTAAATTACATTTTCATTTTTACTTGTCTACTTTAGAATATTAAGGAAAGACAAACTTTTTTTCTTGTTTTACCCTTCACATTAATTACTCATTTTCAAATTATTCTCCAAGTTCAATATGACTATACACTAATTAATATGGGTATTCTAGTAAAATACATACTTCATTTATTAAATCTTAAGGGGCACGCAAAATCAAAAGTGGACGAGTAAAAGTGAACGGAGGGTGTATAAATAAATTTCAATCGATATCCTAGTATTGCGGTATTCCTCGAGAGAAAACTGAAGCGAAAGAGAGTGTTTTTTATTTTTTTATTTTTTTATTCTGCTGGAATTCTCCAAAGTTAGGCCTTAAGCCTAATCTTTTTCCCGAATAGGCCTAATTTTACAATAAAACTCTGCCTTGCGATTTTTTTTTTGACTAATCCGGGGTTCTAACCCAAACCTTGCGGTATTTTAGGTGAAGGGAAAAAATTAAAGAGCAGCAATTTGAGGGAAAAAAATTAAAGACCACCCCCGAGTAAGGCAATAGTGCAAATTGCCCAGCGAATAAGGATTCTCTGGCCTACAAATTTTCATTAAAATGAGAAGTGGCAAAAATTAAAGATCAGCGATTTGAGAGACAAAAATTAAAGACCAGTCCATATGAAGGACAATCAGCACTAAAAATAAGAAGTGACTTGGACAAAAAGAAACGAAGTGGCTTAGACAAAAAGAGACGAAGTGACTTAGACAAATCTTTTTTGTCGATAACCTCAGACCAATCAATCGAATATTGAATAATACGTAATTGATCGAACACTACTTCAAAACGGCTATTTTTTTTGTAATAAAAAAAGTAACTAACTGGATAATACATTATCATTATACTTAGTTATAAAGTTGAACATTTGTTTAGTCAATTTTCATTATTATGAAATGGAAATTATACCACAACCCTGGATTAGATGGGATAATTAATTCCAGAATTAATAGCCGCTTGCGTATGAACCACATGTGGCTCCGTGGGGTTCATCCGAACCCCTCGCGAAAAATTACAAACAGTATTTTCAAAGTTAAAATTATTTTGTTATGTATATATAATAGATGTCGAACCCCCTGACTTCTTCGTGTATTTACCTTTTAGAATTTTTGAACCCCCTGGATGAAAATCCTGGCTCCGCCACTGCCTGCTTGACCAATCTTTTAAAATCAACTTATTTTGAAAATTGCTTTTCTAAAAAGTGCTTTTAGCTTGTGCTTGACCAATTAATTTAAAAAGAGCTTATCAACATTGATTAATGTTTGGCCAAACTTTTAAAAAGTCTTTTTTCTTAGAAGTGCTTTTGGCCAAAAGCTACTTTTTTTGGTATCCTCATATAATATTTTTAGATGATCATCTTGGAGCTTGTTTGGCCTAGCGGCTAAAAGTTGCTTATTTTGAGAAGTGCTTTTCTAAAAGTGCTTTTTAAAAAAGTACTTTTAGTGAGAAGTAATTTGTGTTTGGCTAATTCATTTAAAAAGTACTTTTAACAAGCAGATTGTGTTTGACTAATCTTCTTAATAAAGTACTTTTGAGTGTCAAATTAGGAAAAAGGACAAATACCGATGAACGTTTAATATCAAGATTGCTTTATAGAGAGAAATTATTTTAAATATATATTATGGAAGACTTCAATTAAGTTTTTACTTTTATCTAATTAAAATAACGGTACGTATCAAAATTTTCAATTAATAATACATAGATAAATAAAAAGCAAATACTAAATATTGATATAATATCAACACGATGATTTAAATATACTAAAAAATAAACCAAAATAAATTTAAAATCCTTCCACAAATTAAATTCAACAAAGAATTATTAATTAGAAATTCATGGATTGTTGAGGGATACACTTGGTAAATAGATATTTATGGGAGGGTATATTTTTGTCTTGAAAAAAATAATAATTTTTTGCTTCTGCTTTTTTCAAGAAGCTGGAATTTTCAGCTTCTTCCCAATGGAAGAAAAACTGCTTCTATTTGCTATATCTATTTTTTCTGATCAATCTAAATTATTCTTATGTCTTATAGTTTGAATTACTAGATTTTTTTTATTTATAGTATGAATTTCGGTATCTATTGAAGGAATCAAATCAATGAAGGAAAGGCGATAGATATAGGCATATTCAAAAAATCACGCAGTATAGTAATCTTTTCTTTTTTTTTACCATTCTAAAAAAGTAATTGAGTAAACCAAAAACAATTTTACTAATTGACCAAACAGCTCAAATATCCAAAATAGTGCTTTTTCTTTTAAAAACAAATGGTTTTGGCCTCGATATGGCTAAGCCAACACAGGCTCTTAACCCTAAACGCATTTGATTGATAGTACGGTTGTTGCTTGGTTCCTTTAAGGAGCCGTTTGGACATGATTTCATCTCATGAGATGAAATCACGAGATGAAATCATGTTTGGACATATAATTTAGATTTCTTAAGTTCATAGTTTTTTTTTATAAACATGAAAAACCCCACAAGTTGTGAAAACTATCAAAATTTTTCCAATTCTTATACAATCTTACCAAATTTAACATGAATAGTAATATAACTACTCTTTAATATAATCCTCTTACATGGTAAACATGATTGGTAAATATATTTTACCAACTTGTAGATTAATATTTAATACAAATGGTTGGTAAATAATTTCTACCAATTTATGGGTCTTTTTTTACAAAATATAAATGTATGAGTCAAATTTTATATTTATATTTTTTTTTTTGAAATCATGATTGCAAATCCCAAATCATCCTCACTAGATGAAATCAAAGATGAAATCGCATGTCCGAACGCTGATTTCATCTCATAACTTCATCTCATGAGATAAAATCGCATGTCCAAACTCCTACTAAGACATGGACCTCTCCACTAGAGCACTCAGCCATTGATATTCCAAGAAATAAGTTACTATGATCGTAAGTTTCTCTTTTTGTTTCGGCTACTTTCCCCCCTTTATCTGGTATCACAACCACTACAGAACATAACATGATTTAGCGACTTTCAAATCCTAATTATTTGGCCAATGAGGAGGAAGGGCCACATTCTGTCATGAATATTGTTGGGGTTTTGGCTTTTTGAAGCTCAGTTATTTTTATGTTGCTAATAGAGTTTTAGCGGGATATTGATGATTTTTTACTTTCTTTTAGTATCATTGTTCTACTAGAATTGACTATTGTGTTTATACATGACTATGCTGTTATGTAGCCTCACCACACCCATGTCAGGATGTGGTAGAGGTGGATTCAGGATTTAAATTCTTAGTTGAACCCATTGTATTTTAAACATCATGGGTTCATGTCTACTATTTATTGCAATTTTAATAAATTTATGCTCGGCGTCGAAAGTTATGAGTTCAATTGAATCTCACCTTCAATGTTTTTGCATTGGCATAACACATAAATAGACCCTCAAACTTGGTCTCATTTTTTAAGTATGCCCTTTGTTAGCGGAAACGTAAAAGAAAGAACACAAGATTTAACGTGGTTCAGATCAAAATGATCCTACATCCACCAGAGAACAGTTGCCTTTTTATTATTAAAAAAGAAAGGGGAGATTTTCCAATTACACTTAAGAGAATTGCTCTCTCAACTCTTTACTCACTATAAAGGATTGTATGAATTTTGGGATGATCAACAAAGAAGAATTGCCTCTTATTTTATAGGCATAAAATGACTTGGGCTTCAAGTGTGCTACATGGCATTTCAATTCTCCTCCACATCTTTGGATCCAAGCAATGTATCTTTGGCTCCAAGAATTGCATTCTTTGGCTCCAAGTAAATCATACTTTGGCTCCAAGTAACAGAAATCATCCAACTAAAATTGTCACATGGATTTTTCTATCACATGAACAAAAACCAACTATTTTAATCTCCACCTTGGTTTGCGTCACCAGCATGCGTATGAACAACTCCGGCCAAAGCTTCTAAGCTTACTGGGCAACCCCATTGTAAGAAACAAGAAGAATCAAACCATTGTTGAACAGACCACCTCCACCTAACAACTGTTCTCTCGGAGTTGCTTCAGTTGATGCGTACTCCTGTTAAGTCCTTGCAATGTGCAACTTAGCGAGCGGGCTTATCTTAGTCAACATGTTTGCAGCGTTATCGTCTGTGATAACCATCACGACCTTGATAGTTCCCTCTTCAACAACATCTCGAATAAAATGAAATCTGACATCAGTGTGTTTAGTGCGCTCATGAAATCTCTGATTTTTAATCGATGAATAGCACTCGACTATCACATCTAAGGGTTGATTCCTGCTGAACCAAACTCAATTCTGCCACCAAACCTTTCAACCAGATAGCTTCTTTCACCCCCTCCGCTGCTACCATGTATTCTGCTTTTGTCGTAGACAAAGCAACAATCTACTGCAAAGTTGATTTTCAACTAACGGCACTGCCAACAAGAGTAAAGATATATCCGGTTGTGAACCTCCTTCTGTCCAGATCCCCTTCATAGTCAGAATTCACATAACCGAGAATTAAAATACCTCCACCACCTTTTTGAAAGGTTAGACCAACATCAGAAGCTCCCTTGAGATATCTCAATATCCACTTGACAGCTTCCCAATGCCTCTTTCCTGGGTTGGACATGTATCTGCTTACCACACTTATAGATTGAGCAATATCTGGA
Source organism: Lycium ferocissimum (assembly GCF_029784015.1). Lineage (NCBI taxonomy): Eukaryota > Viridiplantae > Streptophyta > Magnoliopsida > Solanales > Solanaceae > Lycium > Lycium ferocissimum. The sequence continues at coordinate 57,141 of NW_026725343.1, forward strand.
CGTGTGCATACCATGGCATATATAATGCTACCAACTGCGCTGGCATAAGGAACCTTTGACATATGCTCCACCTCATCTTCAGACCGAGGCATCTGTAACTCTGAAAGTTTAAAATGAGGAGCTAACGATGTATTTACAGGCTTGCACGTATGCATATTGAATCTCTCGAGAACCCTTTCAATGTACCTCTTTTGAGAAAGATGTACAACACCGTCTTCTCTTGAAATCTCTATACCAAGAATTTTCTTTGCAGCTCCTAAATCCTTCATGTCAAATTCCTTACTTAACAGTTTCTTTAAAGCATTTATTTCTATAATGTTGTTAGCAGCAATAAGCATATCATCAACATACAACAAGAATAAATTATCGAGTTACCAGACATCTTCTTGTGATACACACAACTATCAAATGCACTCCTCGAGAATTCAGTTGCTGCAGTCATGAATGCATCAAACCTTTTGTACCACTGTTCAGGGATTGCTTCAAACTATACAAAGGCTTCTTGCCGCGGTTGGCATACATGATCTTCTTTTCCCCTCGCCTAGGAAACCTTCAGGCTGATCCATATAGATTGTCTCTTTTAGATCACTATGTAAGAAAGCAAGCAGTTTTGACATCAAGTCGTTGAAGCTCCAAGTCAAATTGTGCAACCAATGCTAGTAGCATGCGAATTGATCTATGCTTCACGACCGGAGAGAAAATCTCATTGTAGTCAATTCCCTCCTTCTGACTAAAACCCTTTGCAACCAACCTCGCTTTGAACCTGGCATCTTCCACTCGGAATTCCTCTTCTTTCTCGTAGACCCATTTGCATCCAACCTGCCCTCTTCCCTTTTTGCCTTTTCACTAAGACCCATGTTCGATTCTTGTAAAGAGACTCCATCTCTTCCGTCATAGCTAACCGCCATTGAAAGATCTTGCAAGAAGTTGCTTCACAGCATACGAGAGGGCTCCGCATCCTTAATCTCTTCTTCCTCAGCCTACGAACGCATATTCAACGGCTTGCTTGATCTATAAGGCGTTCCGGTCTTCGTATCTGCCTCTTCTCCCTTCCCTTCGCATTTGTGTATGGTTCATTGACAGTAAGTTCTTTACGATCTACATCTTTTGACTCATCTTTAACCCGAGTCTCTTGATCCTTTTCCTTGGTATGCTCCACCGGAAGCTCCACCTGCTCGTTGTTCTCGTTTCCTGAAAACTCCATAGAAACTTTATGGGGATCAAGCATGGAAGATTCATCAAAGGTGGCATCTCTACTAACTATAAATTTGAGTAAAGACAAACACCAAATTTGTATCCTTTTACTCCATCCACATACCCTATGAATATGGCCTTCTTAGCTGTTGGTTCAAGCTTTCCTTCATTAACATGATAATAAGTTGGACACCTAAATACTCGTAAGTATGAATAGTTAGAGGGTTCACATGACCATACCTCATTCGGAGTCTTAAAGTCAATCGCCGATGCTGGAGATCGATTGGCAATATGAGCAAGAAGGCAGGAATCGCTTCTAATCGTACCCAAAATACTTTGGACATTTTGGCTTGTAAGAGCATACAACGAACCTTTTCAAGAAGACTTCTGTTCATTCTCCCGACAACTTCATTCTGCTGTGGAGTGTGCTTAACAGTCTTATGTCTTGAGATCCCATGAACCTTGCAGAAATCATTAAACTCTTCGCTGCAAAACTCCAAGCCATTATCTGTGCGAAGATACTTGATTTTTCGCTCCATTTGATTTTCAACCAAAATCTTCCACTCTTTAAATGCTTCAAAAGCATCACTTTTTGCCTTCAAAAAATGCACCCAAACCTTTCGTGAGAAATTATCAATAAAAGTAAGAAGACACCTCTTTCAGCCCTTCGATGAAAGTTTAGAGCGACGCTATAAATCTGAATGGATGTAGTCTAGCACCCCTCCGTTCTTGTGCTTGCCAGTGCTAAAGCTGACCTTCTTCTACTTCCCTAGAATGCAGTGCTCACAAAATTCAAGTGTGCTGATCTTCTCACCTTTCAAAAGGTTACGGTTGCTCAACATCTCCAGTCCACGTGCGCTCATATGACCCAATCTCATGTGTCATAATCTTGCCTTGTCATCATTAGATAACTGCACTATAGATGCATTTTCAGAGCCAACAATGGTGCTTCCTGCCAATGTGTAAAGGCCATCCTCCAGCTTGTCTTTCAACATGACTAAAGAACCTTTAGTCACCTTCATAGTTCCTCCTTCGCTCATGTGCTTGTAGCCTTGTTCATCCATAGTACCCAGGGAGATCAAATTCTTCTTCAGATTAAGAACATGACAGACTTGTCTAATAGTCCTCACGGCTCCATCATGGCAGCGAACCCGAACTGAGCCAATGCCAACTATTGCACAAGTTGTATTATTGCCCATTACTACGGTTTCTCCACTTTTCTTATATCTGCTAAACCAGTGTTTTCGGAATGTCATATGTAGAGTACAAGCTGAGTCTAACACCGATTTATTTCTATAACTTCCATTATTATTTGATGTTGTAAGCACATAATCATTATCAGAATCATGTACCTGTTCAACTGTGGATGCACTAGCCTTTTCCTTGGACTTTAATGTTGGGCAATCTCGTTCGAAGTGCCCCTTCTTGCCGCAGCCCTAACAATCTGCATTCTTCTTGTCCATACGAGACTTTAATCTGTGCTTTGATTTGCTTCTTCCCTGTTGGCTAGTCCGGTCTCTCACAAAGAGACCACTTGCCTGATCATCTCTTTCTCCTTCAAAATGCCTCCTCACATCACTAGAGTTAAGTGCTTGCCGCACTTGCTCAAGGTTGATAGGCTCCTTGCTATACATCATTGAATTCTCGATACGATATCCTGCAATGAAAATATCAAAGCACATGCAAGCGTCTCCTAGTCCTTTTTAATTCCTGTAATCTGTAAGTCCATGACAAGTTTATTGAACGCGTCTAAATGATCTTGTAACGAAGTACCTGACCCATCTTAAATGTGTGAAGATGCCGTTGTAACAACATCCTTGTTGTCACTGATCGGTCCTGGTAAAGCCCTTGTAGCTTGTCCCATAACTGCTTGGCCGTCTCTTCGGTACTTGTACTCACTTCACAAAGTACGTTTGGTGTAAAGGATAGTTGGATTATACACAATGCATCTCCTTCAATCTTCTCCTTGTCGGAAGCCGATGTACCATTGGGATACTTCCGTCAATAGCATGGATTGAGCGTTCCCTCCGTAGTAACGCCATCATCTGGATCTTCCAGATATTGAAGTTGTTGCGTCCACTGAATCTATCGATTTAAAACTTCATGGAACTTATCTTTGCTTGTTCTTCCTCCTGGGATCTTCAGAGATTCCTAACGCTCTGATACCAATTGTTAGCGGAAACGTAAAAGAAAGAACACAAGATTTAACATGGTTCAGATCAAAATGATCCTACGTCCACCAGAGAACAGTTGCCTTTTTATAATTAACAAATAAAGGGGAGATTTTCCAATTACACTTAAGAGAATTGCTCTCTTAACTCTCTACTCACTATAAAGGATTGTATGAATTTTGGGATGATGAACAAAGAAGAATTACCTCTCATTTTGTAGGCATAAAATGACTTGGGCTCCAAGTGTGCTACATGGCATTTCAATTCTCCTCCACATCTTTGGCTCCAAGCAATGCATTCTTTGGCTCCAAGTAAATCATTCTTTGGCTCCAAGTAATAGAAATCATCCAACTAAAATTGTCACATGAATTTTTCTATCACATGACAAAAAACCAACTATTTCACCCTTCAACTTTGGGTGTGCACAAGTAGGCACCTCAGCTTGTCTCTTGAACACTTTAACTTATAAAATGACCATCTAGACACCCCGAAAATTATGTGCCACGTCAATGCCACGTCAGCATTTATGTTTATGTGTTCAATTTTTTACAAGTTAAGGTGCCTACTCGTGCACATCCAAAGTTGGAGGACATACTTAAAAAATGAGGCCAAGTTTGAGGGCCTATTTATGTATTATGCCTTTTGCATTTTCTGCAGTTTTTGCTTCAATTCCTGCCCCCCCCCCCCCCCCCCCCCCCTCCTTCTTTCTTTGCATTTTTCTGCATAATTTTTGCTCTTCTTTTGCATTATTCCTGCATTGGTTCATGTGTGGAGTAAAAATTTGAATAAAAAATGCTTAAGAATACAGTGTGACTTAAATGGTAGTTTAATTCCCTGCTTGGGTATAGATATTAGTGAACGTTGCATTTCAATATATGATTCACTTACATCTAAGCCATTAAAATATCATGGTTAAAATTGGAAACATAAATTTTTATCCAGCTTTATCCAACTTCCAACCAAACACATGTTTCGGAGTGTATATAAGTATATCCCATCTTTAAACCAGTGAACCAAACAAAGAACTAGTACTAAATAGTCCAGGAATTATTTAATCCCAAGATAATTTTGTCCACGAACTAAACGACCCCTTGCTACTAGACGCTCTATTATGATTTATGATGGAGTTTGACAAGTGAAAAACCAAAGTTCCAATCGGTTTCTCTCACTGGTACTAAAGTCCCCATTATCTCATATGTGTATATGTTTATGCTAATCATGAACCTCCTTGCCCCAAGTCTAGTCTCTTCTTTGATTTGCGGCTTTACTCACTTTATTTCGAGATTGCCTAGAATGGATATATATATATATATATAAAGTTTACTCCTCCTGTGACAAATTGAAATTATTTAGTATTAATAATATTTGTGTAGGGAACATGTGTGACATTGACTTCTGGTTTTTCTTGAACAGAATATAAGAAAGTTGTTTGATAAGTTGTGAATTTTCACTACTTATATAGAGATATTTTTACAGCTAGAATCATGAAACAATAAAGGTAAAGGCACTTGTTAATGTAGTTTATGGTGAAGTGTGTTCAGGTGGATTTTGAGAATGTTATTTGTAGGATTTAGCATCAAAATTGAAAAACTAATATAGGTAAGAGGGGTTTTTTACTTGTACTGAGATTTGATTGCAAAAGTGAAATTTAGCTGTCTATGCGTGTAGCAAGCTATCAAAATTTGTTGATTTCCCGTTAAAGGAGATATATGTGTGTTTTTGTTGCATGCTCATGTCTGACCATCTGATACACTATTTGCCGAGTTATTGAATCATTATGTCCATTAATATGGGTTGTGGGAAAAGATCTGCTGCAGATAGAATTAGCAGTTTGCCTTGTGAAGTTCTCGAGAAGATTTTGGGATGTTTGCCTTTGGATGATGCTGTAATTAGGACAAGTGTTTTGTCAAGAAAATGGAGGTAAAAGTGGGTAGCACGTTCCGAATTAGTGTTTGATGATAACGTTGATAAAGGACTCCTCCTGAAAACATTTATTTACCAAATTTTGTTAATCCATCAAGTACAACTACGGAAATTTAGCCTTAGGGTCCCTAACCTTGAGTTTTGTCCTAATATTGATAACTTGATTCTGTTTCTGTCGAAGAAAAATGTCCAAGAATTCTCACTTGGATTTCCTGACAAGACGGACTTTTGTCTCCCTCCTCACCTATTCAAATTTCAGGATCTAAGTCACCTGAAGCTTTATACATGTACATTCGACCCTCCTCGCAAATTTAGAGCTTTTAGTAGGCTTGTTACCCTTGACTTTTGGTTCGTCACCTTTGACCCTGCATCATTTCAGACCATCCTTTCAAGTAGCCCATTACTTGAACGTGTAACGTTGATTATGTGCACTCCATTTGATTGCTTCACTGTTGATGCCCCTAGTCTCAAATCCTTTGAATTTTGGGGAGCAGCAAAATCTTATTGCTTCAAAAATACCCCTCTGCTTGAGGAAATTATAATGGGACAGACTTCTCTTTATTGCTTCATGTCAGAGGTAATGATCATTATTGAGAAATAAGTCAGATGCATTACTGTATTTGCCCTGTAATTTTAGCTAATTGTGTCGCACTTTGTTTAGTCCTTTGAGCCTCAGGTAACACTGCACTACATCAAGCAATTGAATTTCAGGTTTCTCTTCAATATGGTTAAGTGGGCTGCGTATGCGCTTCATTTGATCAGCAACTGCCCCAATTTAGAAAGGCTCCGATTTACGGTAGTCTCATTTTTCATCTTCTGATTTTAAATAGGTTGAGTTGCTGCTGCTCTTCTTCTAATAATTAATCATAAACCTGGCATCTTTTGTAGTTTCTCAAGTGTGATGCCTCTAAGAATGTTGTGGAGCGTTTTATACATCAGTTGCGATCCCAAGGAATGCCAAATAGTACACTGAAGCAACTCAAAAGGGTGGATATAAAACTCTCGCTGTTTTCTGAACTTGAAATGGAATTTGTGAAGTATGTATTGTCATCTGCAACTGTACTCGAGATTATAAGCATTGTGACTTGTGCAGAATTTAGTCAGAGGGGAATGAAAATGATGGAGGAGATAAAGCAATTCCCTCCACCGTCACTCAATGTAGAATTCATATGTAAAGAAGTGGATCATTTATATTTAAGAAATTAGAATTGTACTAGTTGGGTACTGCAATTTCTAGATAGGCAGCTCATATATAAATTTTCTATTAACCTGTCTTATTTCAGGCCAATGTAAGTACTGTATATTCTTGTATCTGAATTCGCAATCATATCATTGCAACTCAAATTGTTTTTGTTGCTCGTTTGAATCAAGGTATTTTCATTTCTATGTGTTTATATTTGGGATCCTTTAATAGGAGATCACACTTTAAGTATTTCAATTCACATGCTTAAAATTTTTATTCCTTTTTTAAGAGGGAGTAAGATATTGCCTGCCATCTTCACACACACTGTTGCTTCCTAAGAAGTTAAAATTGATTAGACAGCAGGGGAATTATTCATTATTTTCTTCATGGCTTCAATTTCTACAAAGCAACTGAGATACTTAAAAGTGCTCCGAAAGATTTATTTGTGTGCACATTAGAAGATTTTTGTGTGATTCGTTGTAATTTTGAAATATGACCTCAAGAGACTATTTTACCAACATAGCGACGGATATGCCTTCCATAACGTACATTTCAATTGGTTTTTCACTTCCTAAATTTTCTCCTTTTTTCAATTAGGTGTTGCGTCATGTGTGTTATTAATTATTCTTCTATTTGATACCATCTTAGGTGATTCTTCCAACATGATATTACTTCCCCTTTCAATTTATTTGTCTTAATTTCCTTTTTAGTCCGTTTAAGAAAGAATATTTCTTTCTTTTTGGCAACTCTTTAGTTTTAACTTTTCACATGACATATTTAAGACTACAAGATTCAAGGACATTTTGGTATGTTCTCAAAAGTCTTATTTATCATCTTAAAAAGCATGTGTCGTTAAAAGCAGAAAAATAAATTGAAACAGAGAGAGTATCTTACAGAAAGTCAAATAAATGTCTCAGATTACATATTAGCATATGATATAGTAACCAGTAAATTTTAGATTATCATTTCATGTTGTCATAATCGTGATGTTACTCATGTCAGAAATACAGTTCCATCTTCCTATAATTGTGAAGGCTTGTAACATTAAAATAAACCTTCCAAATTAACTGAACAACAACAACAACATACATTAAAATGGATAAAGGTCATACATACAGTCAACACATTGTTCTACTCTTGCGGAACAGGTTTTCCTTTCAGTTTTTTGTTGATTTCTTCTATTATTGAGTTAGCTAAATTAATATTCAAGATCTTTTACTTTTTTCTTTAATTTAATTTTTACTCAACAACAACATACACAGTGTAATCCACAAGTGGGATATGAGGAGGGTAAAGTGTACACAAACCTCACTTCTACCTTGAGAGGTAGAGAGGCTGTTTCCGATAGACCCTCGATTCAAAATTTTTAACTCAAATATATTATTAATAATATCTATATAATTTTTAAATATGTTATGTATTATATTTATATGGGATACACGTGCAACACGCGTACGTATAACCATTTAAAAATGGCTACACACCTTATTGCCTCGAGAGGAAACTGAAGCAAAGAGAGTGAAAAGTTGAGGCAGCTTTCCATCTCTCTCAGTGGACTCTGCTTCATGTAAGCCTCTGCAGACTGCACTTAATTTAGATATCCCTTATTTTATTATATAGTGTTGCTCTTTTTGTACTGTTTTTTCTTTGTTACCAGTACTTGTATAATCTTTCATTACTTGCTCTCAAATTGGAGTTCTTTGTTGAATAATCAGGTTATCATGAACCCTTTCCATTATGTTTTCTTTTGGGATTTCTTTTTCTTGGATTACCATGATGTCCCTTGCATGCAACCTCAACTAATTGCACAAGCTACATCTCACCAACACATGTAGTTAATTCTGTCCATGAAGGCTTGGATAGAAGAGAGAAAATCGCCTAATGTTTTGCCTCCGCTGATTACGTATTGATTCTCAACCAGTGGGGGAGCCAAGATTTTCACTAAGTTTCAAAATATGAAAAAGTAAACACACGGAGAAGCCAAAGGGGGTTCAATGTCTACTATATATACATCAAAAATAATTTTTACCATATATAAACAGTAGAATTTTCCGCCAAAGGGGTTCAGATGAATCCCTTGGCCCTTCCTCCCTCTGCACTATTCTCAACCTAATTCATTGACTACCAGGCTACACCCTTAGGTGCTACAGTACTTTTTAGGGAAATTGCGTAGCAATATTACAAGAAGGAGCTCCCCATTCTTTTTGAAACAGAGAAATAGCGAGGGCCGCAAGGTTCTTTGTGGATAATGGATCCATTCCTCTAGTCGACTTAAATAGGTAAGATTCGAACCTATGTCATGTATGAAATAGGGTGGATATTAGTACAAATTCAAAAGAAACTTGGGACATGCTACAAAAGAATTAAAATTGTTATCATCGCACGGGGCTTGCCTAGTGCGGGTTATCTCTCCTATGTAGTTTGCGAGCTATTTCATAGGAGCTGGGTTTACCCTGTGCGCACCCGAAGGATAGCGGTTGCGGGTTCGCATGTCATTGAAAAAAAAATTAAATTGGTAATATTTGGTTATATGATGTATAACAAAGTCAATCAGGAAACAGTGAAAAAAAATCAGAAAACAACTAGACATTTGGTTTCTAGATGTATTTTTTTGATCATTGTTTCCTTTATGCTATTCAGAAAACAACCACAAGAATTAAGTTTGTTCGTCTTCTTGCTCTAGGGTTTAGGTTTACAAGCTCAACTACTCTCTAATGATTGTACAATGTGCTTATTTTCCATCAGATCAACATCACTTGCTCTCCTTTTACTTTCTTGGAACTATACTGTTAAATGCTTCCCTTGCTGCAGGTAATGTTCGAGATTGATCAATCTTTGTAGCAATAACATTGTTTATTCGAGATTCTTCATTCCCTTTTTAATTTCCCTTATGTGTTTTGTTTGACCTGTTTAGAAAGGAAAAATATATTCTTTTTTGGAATTGAGTTGCTCAATGCACTAATTGTATCCCAGTTTATATAATTACCTGTATAACCTTAATTTTAATCATCCAGGGGAGATAACCTATTCCTATTAATGGGCAAGTAGGCAATCTTCAAGAGCTTAAAGGAGATATATATATTTTTTCTTGCGTGCTTATGTCTGACCATCTGATATTCAATTTGCAGAGTTACTGAATCGTTATGTCCATTAATATGAGGAGTGGGAAAAGGCCTGCTGCAGATAGAATTAGCAGTTTGCCTTGTGATGTTCTTGAGAAGATTTTAGGATGTCTGCCTTTCATTATGCTGTAAGGACAAGTGTTTTGTCACGAGAATGGAGGTACTGGTACAAATGGGCAGTACGTTCTAAACTAGTGTTTGATGATAATGTTGACAAAGGACTTCTCCTGAAAACAGTTATTTACCAAGTTCTATTAATCCATGAAGGACCACTACGTAATTTTAGCCTCCTAATCTCTAACTCTGAGCTTTTTCCTGATATTAATAACTGGATTCTGTTTCTGTCAAAGAAAAATGTCCAAGAATTCTCACTTAGAATTCGTTTCTTCACGGAATTTCGTCTCACTTCTCAACTATTCAAATTTCAGGATCTAAGGCGCCTGGAGCTTTATAGGCATAAATTCTCCTCTCCTGCCAACTTCACAGCTTTTAGTAGGCTTGTTACCCTTAACTTTCAGTTTGTGAAATTCAATCCAACATCATTTCAGACCCCCCTTTCAAGTAGCCCATTACTTGAATGTGTAACGTTGACTTGGTGCAGTCCATTTGATTGCTTCGTTGTTGATGCCCCTCGTCTCAAATCCTTTGAATCTACCGGAAAAATAAAATCCATTTGCTTAAAAAAAAATACCCCTTTGCTCGAGGAAATTATAGCGGGCCAGTCTTCAAACATTTTGGAGGTAGTGACCATCATTGAGAAATCTGTCAGATGCATTAATGGATTTGCTCTGTAATTTGAGCTAATTTTTTCGCACTTTGTTTTAGTCCTTTGCAGTACTAGAGCCTCATGTAACACTGCGTAACATCAAGCTTTCAAACATCAACTTAGAGTGGACTGCATATGCGCTTTACTTGATCAGCAACTGCCCAAATTTAGAAAGGCTCCAACTAACAGTACGGTTTTCATCTTCTGATCTTAAACAGGCTGAATTACTGCTGCTTTTTCTTCAGACAATTAATCTTAACTTCTCCTTTTTTACTTTCTCAAAGTGTTATGCCTCACAGGATCCTTCGGAACGTGTTATATATTTCATGCACTCCCAAGGAATGCTACATAGTGCACTGAAGCAGCAAAAGGGTGGATCTAAAACTGATGCTGTTTTCTGAACTTGAAATGGAACTTTTGAAGTATGTATTGTCATCTGCAACTGCACTCGAGATAATATGCGTTATCACTATTCCAGAATTCAATAAGCAGGGATTGGAAATGATGGAGGAAATGAAGCAATTCCCTCTATCATCACCCAGTGTAGAATTTATATACAAAGTGGGTTATTTTGAATATTCTGAAAATTAGAATTAATGTAGTTGGGTACGGCAATTTCTAGGTAGGCAGCTCATGAACCTTATATTAACCTGTCTTATTTCAGGTCAATGCCTGTAATGTTATGTTCTTGTATCTGAATTCCCAGTCATTGCAATTCGAATTGTTTTTGTTGCAAGTTTGAAGCAAGGCATTTTCATTCCTTGTGTTTATATTTCGGATCCTTCAAATCGGAATTTCTCGTTATGTATTTAAGTTCACATGCTTAAACTTTTTATCCCGTTTTTGGGAGAGAGTAAGTTATTGTCAGCTATCTTCTCAAACAATATTGTCTTAATTCACTCCAATTCCTACAAAGCAAACTGAGATTTTCAAAAGTTATCTTAAAGTTCTATTTTAGTGCACATTAATTTCTGAGTGATTTGCTGTATGTTTGAAATATGGCCTCAAGATTATTGCACAGACATAGCGATGGATATGCCGTCCATAGTGTGCATTCAATAGGTTTTTCACTTCCTAAATTTACTCCCTATTTCAATTAATTGTTGCATCTTGTGTCTTGTTAATTGTTCTTCTATTTGGTACCATCTTAGGTATTTTTTCTAACATAATATTATCTTATAGGAAAGTCAAATTAATGTATGAGATTACATATTATATGATATAACTTCTATTATTGTAGCTATAATCGGTAAATTTTAGATTTATCATTTCATATTGTTAGAATATTTTTTGGTTTTTCATCTGGTGTTCGGTATCCGCATTAGAGCCCGACTATATCCGGTGCTCATAAAAATTGCATCACGACAGATGATGTCATTTCAAGTGGTATGTATTAATTATGTTTTTGGCCACGTATCACTTTTACACTCTTTTTACTTTTCACTATTTTATCATGCTCACACAATTTCACTTAATAAACAAATAACATTTGTGTATATGTATTAATGTTCATCTATATATATGCATCGACAGTGTAAATTTATGTATATGTATTAGCAATATAAAATATATATGTTATCACTACCCAATACATAAATCTTTACAATTGTACACAACTACATACACATAAATACACTATATAATCCAAAGTGATTTCGTCTAAAAAAAAAAAAAAGGAAAAAAAGTAGACCCCCCACCTCCAAACTCATTTTTTTTTTTTTTTTTAAAAAAGAAGGTGGACCCATAATAAAAAAAAATAAAGCCATATAAAAAAAAAAAAAAAAAAAAAGTGGATCTCATATTAAAAAACAAGCAATGTCAAAAAAAAAAAAGGGGGGGGGGGGGGGGGGGCACTCCATATTAAAAATCAAATAATATTCATGTAATTCTCAAAGTATCCCCATTCAATAATGATGGATTCATTGCTACATGCGTATCAACCCATTAGTGGCAGCAAATGAAATTATTGCACAGCAAAAAACGTAGACCCCATATTATTGCTTTTCTTCAAAAGGTTAAATAGCCAAACCATACAATTTCCTTTCTTTTCTTATATTAGCCTGAGATCTAATCTAGATATTTAACTGTTGTATTTGATATTTTGTCATGTCATTTATTTGTTATGTTTACTAAAATAAATATACTTAAAATATTTATATTTTAAAATTAGATAGAATTTAATTACTTTTTCATTTTTATTCTTACTCTAATAAATGTGAAAAGAGATTAATGTCATAAAAGAAAAAATAATATTAAAATGGAGATCAAATAATAAATAAGGTAAATTAGTCAAATTATAATTCTAATTGACGTTTCCTTAAAAAACCGTGCAAAAGACAACATGACAAGTAAAATGAGCTAAACCAAGAATATTCACCAAAAATTTAAAAATAGTAGTTTTTCGTTTAAATAGAAAATCAAATTTCTACTTTGTTTCGTTTTAAACATGTAAAATTAATTTAATAATTTGAATTAGAATTATCCAAATCAAAATTTGATAAAAAATAATAAGTATTGTTTAGGTCCAATTTACATACATTAACAATAGAATATTTTACACCTTTAAATTAATCGAATTAAAATTCAAAGTATCAACTGATACTTAAATATTGATATTGTTTTGTCTCAAAAAGAGGAAAATAGTTTCCTTTTAAACAAGTTTTCTCTTTTAAAAAGTATTAATAAATTTTTGCAAACTTTCTATTCGTAGCAAACACTAATATAATAAAGTTTTGGATACGGAGCACAAACTACAATGTTATATTAATCGTGTTTTGAACATAGTATATATCCATATGCATAAAAACAGTGCAAACTTATATATGTTTATTAGCAATATAAAATATACTTATATTATCACTACCCAAATACAACTACATACACATAGATACATTATAATCCAAAGTGCGCACGGACATACGCCATCTAATTAGTATAGAAAAGTGACTTTTTTGTTAAAGAAAAAGCAGAAGATTACTTTAGTATCTAATTTACAATAATTGACGGACCATTTGAGCAATGAGCTCTAATTTCTAGTTAGAGAGCTCAACATTTTGTTTGCTTAATTTAAAACTCTGTTATGGTAGTTTTGAGGCTTTAAGTACCTATTTTTTACTAGTAAATAAATTGTATGAGAACTGATCAAACGTGTTGAAATACTATAACTTGTCAAGACAAATAAATAATACTTAATTTATAATATTTTGCATAGACTTCAATAACATATAAATCAATCTTGAAAAAGGTATATGAAAAACGTATACTAATAGTTCATAGTACTTAGGTCCATTTTATTGAATTTTTCAATGCTCTAATTTATTCGCGAAATGAATAAAAAACAAGAAGCACTATAAGGTATTTCTAATTATCTATAAAAATAAAAATACTACTTGCCATTCGGAACATTTTTAAACTACAAATAGAGTATTTGTTATGTTAATTCACCATAAACTCAAAATATAATCACAAATTTTAATTGTTTAACCTTTTATTCAACTTCTATTCCTGACAAAAAATAATATAATTAAAAAGAACTTCTATTCCTGACATTTGTTTTATTGCCTTCTACTTATTCTACGGTTTATAATGAACACTAAATATTACTTGGACACATGGCATGAATCAATTGTGATTGATTGTACTGGACGATTTCTCAGCCCTTAAAAGTTTTAAGTTCAAATTCGCTGTATGGATGTTTCCTATGATTACGGAAGGTGTGAAAGTCCAAATATCCAATTTTCTTCCTTAGGCTAGGACTAGATAGCGACGTCCCCCTACTCATTATTTTGATGAATACAATATTTAAATAAATTGTATTGTTTTCGTCTTTACTAGTTTGAAGCATAAATTTATAAGAAAAGTAGCATATGAAGTAGAGCAACTATGAAATTACTGGGTAAAAGATAAAATAATATTATTAGATAATAAGTAAAGATAAAATGAGATAAAAAAGAAGAAGGTAATAACGTGATTACACCAAATTGATCTTTACACAAATGAGACTTTTCGTCATTACATAATGATGGGTTTTAACGATACGATACAATAAAATTTAAGTAACAATCAAAACAAACATTATTTTTATGATACAATAGTGTAGGTAACAACCATCCAAACAAGAACATTATCTATATAACCACCTCTTCATAATACAACCACCTCTCTTTAGTTCCACAAGAAACTAAGGAGAATGAAACAGAGAGAATGTGAAGATCATTCAAAACTTGAGGTATCTTTCGATCTCTCTCTGTATAATATCCATCATTTCTTCTTGTTTACAGATTTTGTAACACTTTTACATAATGAATATTGCATCATTCGTTTCTTGCAAATAAGATCAACCCTCTTATTAGTTTCTGAGTGGTTCTATCTATGGATTCCTTTCATATATTTTCCTGAGGATAAGTCTAGGCTTTTCATAGATCTAGCCAATTCATTTCCGGTAGAAGCTGAGTAGCGAGAAGTGCAAGTGTACAAATATCTTGATATAGTTACACACTGTTGGAAATATTAACAATATCAACCAGAAAATTGAACAAAAGGATAGAATCAACTTATCAGTTTGAATCGCTGTGTCGTGGCAAGACACTGCCTTGAAAGCGATTTTCGGCCCGACTCCGGTGCATATCGTTCACAGCCAGTCACTCCCCAAGGTTCCACAACACTCCCAAACACTTGCACTAGTGGTTGGAAGTTTGGAATTGCATAAGATAATTGCTCAGAAATTCACAAAGAAAGGAAGCCAAGGAAGGACAGAGTATTTGAGATAATGAGAGAATTGGTGTGTATGTAGTTCACAAATGGTGTTCCTTAAATAGGCGCATCATCTACGTTTTCATCCGTAAGAAGTCAAATGGGGTTAATGACGTTATACTTGCTTTAATGACAAAATTATCATAAAGACAAGTAACTTCACATCTTCTGAAAAGCTAAAACCTTTTCATCAACGAAGTTACATTTTAACAAACCGTCATTTGAATGAATGTGAACTTTTACTTTGCATTTATTTGCACAATCAATACGAGAGGATGAATGTGTAACTCTTTACTTTGCATTCTCATTAATGAAAAATGCCACAATCCCCTACAGATGCAAAGTCAAAAGAATAGGAATAATTCCTAGGCAAAAGGAAGGAACATGTACTTAAGTATCAATATCTTTCTATTTGAATTGACACGTAGTGAAATGAGGCAACAACAAATATCCACAAAGTGAAGTACTCTTGAACTAAATGGACATAAGTTGAGACCCCCATAACACATACCATATCCTTAATTTCGTGCAAACTCCGCGATACAACTTAGTGCTTTTATGGCCATGCACTAAGCCTTGAGTCTCATGAATGCTCTAGAAAAACAACCCAAGTTTTTCATAAAAGGCGCCCAAACCTTTACACTCAATTAGGTGATTCCATCAAGTCTATCTTCAACATAGACTGCCACGAGGCTATAGAACCATTAAGAGCAAAAATAAGCTCAACCTTTCTCATATCAAGCGGTGAATCCATTCGGTGCTTCTCAAAGCACCACCACAATGGGTTATGGAAACATTAAGAGTAAAACTCAAGTAAATCCATCAAGTGCATCTCAAACGCACCCCCACAACAGGTTATGGATTAAGAGTAAAACTCAACCTTACAAAACACTACCACACGCCATAGGGATAGGATATGTAGTGCATATTGACGGCATATATGTCTTCGTTTGACCACAAGCGGGTATCCACCATATTACCTCAATCCATGGGCTTTAGCCATATCCCCCTCGACGTTTTTTAAGAATTATTTTCCTTACCAAACTCTTGGTTAAAGGATCCGTCAAAATTCTTTTGGACCTTACATATTCCAAGAAAATAACACCATGTTTCAACAACTGTTTAACGACACCATGGTTGATGCGAATATGTGTCTCCTTTTTTTTCCATTGTACACACTGTTCTTTGCAATCCCAATTGCCGCCTGTGAGTAACAATGTAAAGAGTCTGATATAGCTTGTTCCCTCACAATGATACATCTGCCAATAGGTTTCTCAGCTACTCGGCTTCTTAGCCTCATCATTGTCAGTTACCTAGCTTGCATCACAACAACATTCTAAAACAACAAGAATTTATTAAAATGCAAACGCCGATCAATAGTACGTCTCAAGTACTTTAACAAATGATGAAGAGCATTCAAATAGGGTTATGAATATACCTGCTCAATCTGCTAACATCATAAATTATATCAAGCCGAGTATAATTCATGAGAAACATTAGAAGCTTTATTCTTTTTCAAGTGATATATGCTAGAATGATAGGGAATCCTCACAGGAACTACATCAAAACAATCAACTTTTTCCTATATTTTCTCAATATAGCGAGACTGACATAACGAGAAGTCATTAACAGTTCCTTTTTAATCCCTAAAATCACATCCGCTTCTCCTAAGTCTTTCGTTTCAAATTGAGAAGATAAAAAGTTCTTTGTTTCATTTACAACATTCACACTTAGGGCCAAATATTAACATGTCATTCACATACAGACATATAATCATAATATATTATCCTACCATCCTGGAATAAACACAGGTGTCAGATGTATTAACTACAAGCTCATTGTTTACTAACACATTCTTTATCCTTTTACTGGTTAATAGCCATTATTATAATAGACCCTTTATTAGCATTTGTAACAAACCACATTTAACTAGCCATTAATAGCCTTTGAATTCTTAACTCAAATGGTCACTGCCCATTGATGAATAGCCTTGAATGACAGTTACATAATGTTGAGAATATGATTTGTAATAAATAGACATCAGCCTCTTTATTTTCTCATTATTATTTAATCTCATTGATTGTCATACGTTGGAGCATTTTAAGCTAGCCATCTGATGGGATGATTGTTCTTGTCTATACATATATATATATATTCAGGCCTTTTCTTTTGGAAGAGACAACATCTAGACAAATTCACATTTTCAGTTATCAAACATACTTCACAAGAAATATTAAAATTATCATAAAGGTTCACCAACCTTAAGATAAGAGTTAAATGTAAATACCATTTATTCACACGGTCAAAACATTATAGAACACCGATCAAGTATAGATATGATCCTTCCAACTTAAATATTTCACATCATTCCATAACTTGTAGTTAAACTCCACATGATCTATTATGCAACAAATTCACGTTAAACAATATAGTGAAATTGCATATCACCATAAGCATATCATATATGTTACGCATTTTAAGATCATCACAAAATGAATCATCTACCCTAACATTTATATCACTAGTATTTCTTAAGAAACACAAGGGCAAATTCATAAATAAATAAGAGTGTAGTTGTAAGAAAATAGAATTCGATTTTTACCCCTTTTTTTTCAACTTCTACCTTTAATAACAATTAACAATCACAACTCTCAATTTTTCCATGTCCATAACTCCAAACATTTAATGTGTAAACTAATGAAACTTTATGATGTTTCACCATGTATTCTTCTGTAAGTTATTTCCTTTTTCTTTGTTCCTTCCTTTTGCCTAGAAATTATTCCTATTCTTTTGACTTTGCATCTGTAGGGGATTGTGGCATTTTTCATTAATGAGAATGCAAAGTAAAAAGTTACACATTCATCCTCTCGTATTGATTGTGTAACTTTTTACTTTGCATTCTCATTAATGAAAAATGCCACACACACAACTGTCTCTCTGTGGAAACTAGCATGCAAAGTTCTTCGCAAATCAACGAAGGGTCTTCAGTTCTGCCTTGTGCATCATTCTCGGTAAAAATATTACCACATTCGTGACTATATATCAAGTCCTTTGTACACTTGCATTTTGTCACTATTTCACAACCTCTGCTGGAAAATGATTAGCTATAAATCAAAAAGTCCAGATTTTCTAGTCTTTATTGCTTCCATTATTATCACCGCCTTGTCCTTTGGTGGAAAAATATATGAAGGAATTCATAATTAGAACCTCTCAGAAACTTATAAGAGGTTGACCTTATTTGGGAGAAACAAATGACGCAATACTCATAATGCAAAAGTTACAAATCTGTAAACAATAAGAAAATTGATGAACCAAAGAGACTGTGAAGAGAACTGAAAACTTGAGTATCTCGATCTTTCTCAGAAGACCCTTGCTACAGGTAAGCCTATGGATTCAGTTATGAAATCCATGATTTATGATTAAAGTGTTGCTCTGTCAAGTTAATTTTCTGTTTTTTTTTCTTTATTTTTTTAATTTCCCCCCTTAAGTATTGTACTTGTATAATCTTGATTGGTTGCTCTCAAATTGTAGTTATTTCTTGAATCAATTCAGCTGCTTATGATCATTAGTTGTGTATCAAAATTACCTGAAGGAAACCCCCCAATTGGATGGTACGAGTAGTTTGTGTTTCTTGGAGTCCAATTGAGATGAAATGGATCGATTTTAGTGATGGTTTGCAAGAACTCGACGCTTAACAAAGGCAATTATAAAACATAACACATTTAGGGCTTGTTTGGGAAATCCACCTGGTAAATGGAATTGGTGTAATTACTAGGGTAGTAATTAAAGAGGCTTGTAACTACACGCGTTAGTATAATTACAACGACCTGTTTGTTTGTCATAACGTAATTACAAGCAGTAATTACAAGCGTCTTGTTATTACAAGTGTAATTACACAGCTAGCTTAATTTAAAAATAAAACTTCATTGTAAAAAATTTAAAGTTAATATTTAAAAAATAATTGCCATTATAAATGATATTAAATTAGTTATTTAGTACCACATTGTTTCTTGAAAATATATTAATTAATAATCATGTATCTATAACTAATATTGTAAAAAATAATTGATATATATATATATATATATTTCAAATTAATAATATTTAATTTTAATTAATTATAAAAGTTAAAAGAAGACTTTTTTTGTGAGAGCGTCATGAAAGACTTTTTTTGTGAGAGCGTCATGAATTGGATGTTTGATAAAAAAATAATATTTATAAATATAATGCCATAACAATATTCAAATGTTTGACGCAAAAAATTCATAAAATGTGAGTGAAAAATAAACAACATGCAATGTGAAAGTAAATAACTTAAAATTGAAAATATAACCTAAATTAAAAATTCAAAAGAAAAAGTTTAACATAATACTCTTATGTCAAATTTCAATACATAAGTAAGTTCCAACATAACTTAAGTAAATAATTCAAAAGAAAGGAAAAACATAAGTCTATAGTCTTATTCACAATGAAATTCTACTTTAATAACGTCACTCGTTATATGTTAAGTTTGTTAATGACTCCTTCTTTCCAATATTAAGAGGTGTAGTTACAAAAATTAGAATAATAATACGGTTATGTTAAATGAATAAAATTCAAAAAATAAAAATACAAGCAATTACATGGAACCACAAGAAGCAAAGGTTGGGAATGAGAAGAAAAAATTGAATAATAAATAATATAAAAAGAAAAATACATTTTAAAAAATAAAAATAATTAAAAAGTAAAAGTAAAAGTAAAAAAGATATTAAAATAATAGAAATAAAAAATAAATTAAAAATCAAAAGAAATTAAAATAATAGAAATAAAAAATAAATTAAAAATCAAAAGAAATTAAAAAAAAAAGTAGTTTTGTAATTACACTCAATTCTTAACCCCCCTTGAGAATTGGAGAGTGTAATTACACCCTCTCAATTATATCTGATTCTCACCTAACTGTGTAATTATTTGGTCAAATAAACGGGATAAATTATATTACACCCAATTTCAATTACCTGGGTGGCATTCCAAACAGGCCCTTATAGTTGTTTTCTAAACTGTCACTTTTTATTGATATTTGTCTAAAATTGTTTCCTTCTTCCCCCTAAATCAGAAGACAAGGTCCAGTAAGTCTAATTTTCTCAAAACATAATGATTGTGCTTATGCACATGGGATGATTCAATTAATGTCCCTTTCTTTCTGAAACATTCAACGTGGCAGGGAAAAATGTTCTACTTTTTAGCCCAACTCCAACGCGGTTTACGCAAATTTGATGGCGGTTTCCGCGCTTCCTGATATGGAAAAATGCACTTACATTATTATGTTTGTAACATATGAACCACATAAATATCACCGGATCAAGGAGAAAAAGTCAAAAGAAAAAATTGCACGATAAAAAATTAAGTACTTACTAGTACTTTTGCCATTCTTACTGGAAAGAAGGTATACATCTACAGTCACCATGAAGAGTCAAGACCGTTTTATGATTTTTAATGCAAAAGCTACATTCAAGAATTTTATAAATAATAACTAGGTGGAAGCTCCTTCATAAAATAGCGTACTTAGACCAAAATAATGGTAGGTAAAAATCTATTAGGATTCGGTTTTTTCACCAAATTAATGAATACACGTTCATGTCTCTATATATATTCTTTATACTAAATTATACATTAATTAATATACGTTTTTATCTTAATTTATGATTTAATTATGATAAATTAATATGTTGGTGTAAAAATCGAATGCAGATACATTTTTATTATAAGAACTAGCATAGATTGAACGGTCCACTAATGTCGAAAAGATTGGGTTAGTAAAGTGAAGGCCAAAATTTTCAAGGTGTTCCTCTTTCTACTTTTCTTAACTAGAAAAGGTCTCTTATTTTTTTGCGCCACATCAACAGGGGTTTACGGACAAGATATGGACCACATCGGATTAAGGAGAGAAAACTCAAAACTAAAATAAGCAGCAATTTATTAATAAGAACACGTAAAACTGATCGAGAGAAGAAGAGGGGCATCGTGGTCATTCAATTTAGACTAAATTTTGATTACTAAATCTTTTTCTTATTATAATGCAAGAAGTCCTAAGTTACTAAGCCTTAATTAACATTTTACCTTGTATAATTCTTTTTATATAAATTTAAACGAGTCTGTTGCATTTTGCATCCTTAATGTGTGCTTCCTTTTGCAACTTGCATCCTATTCTATTTTTTTTTTATGACTTGCACCCTAACCTTTTCAATTTCTTGCAAAATGATAAAACTACACTTTTTCTTAAAAACTCACGGGGAAGTAATTGGAAATACAAATAATATATCATAATTTTCTTAAATTTATTTATTTTAATGTAGGAGGCTAGAGTAACTGAAACGTTCCCGCCATCAACCCTTACATTGTGAAATTAGGTTAACATCTCCAAGCTTAAACATCATAAAGCAGCAGTTCATATTTTATTGCAGACAATTGCAACACCAGTAAATCATTAACGGATACGAATAAGGGGAAACAGTTTAATCTAATTCAGTTTGATCCTATAGAATTCCAAAGGTAAAAGAAAAGGATGTAGTGCTCAGACATTCATCGGGAAGCAAAGTACTATCAACTGATTCAAGTCTCAACCAGCACAAATTAATTAACATGTTGAAGTAAGGTGAACTGCATCTTCGATTCACATACCCAAAAAAAAAGGGGGGAGAAACCACAACACACAGCTGACGAGAGCAGAAATTGAAGATAAAAAGAAAGAATACGCAAAGATAAATATCTCACAAGCACGAGCAATTACATTTGTTACTTCCGACCAATATCTTATTACATCTTCATCTACCTTCATCATTTTCTTGGTTCTTGCTAATGGCCAACAGATTACATCTTCATCTGTTCATTCTTGGTGTAAATTTAGAAATAAATCTTGGCTAAGATTTTAGCTGAGATTCGTCGGACTTGGAGCAGAGGCTAAAGTCCATTCCATGAGCTCTTCGATGTTCTCTAGGTGAAAAAGAAAGGAAGTACTGGTGTTGAAAGAGGTTTTTTTTTTTTTTTTTTTTTGAAAGTTACGTTTTTTTAATTTTGATGTCATTTCTTTAGTTTTTAAATTTGTATTTCCAATTCTGCCCTCGTGATTTTTTTTTTGACAAAAGAGTAGTTTTATTATTTTGCAAGAAGTTGAAGAGGTTAGGGTGCAAGTAAAAAAAAAAAAAAATATAGGGTGCAAGTTGCAAAAGGAAGCACACATTAAGGGTGCAAAATGCAACAGACCCAATTTAAACTTATACTGGAAGGATGTGCACGGGCAAGATCAAATTTAGAAGAGTTGAACTGCTTGACATCATAAACCAAAACAAAAAAATTCATCAAAATGCTTGGACCAAATCATCACTGACAGTGGCATAATTTCCACTATTCTACTCACAAACTACCATGATCTCCATTCACATTACGTACCTCATTAATAATCTTTTATTTGTATATTCATTATATAGGAAATTACACCATGAATTATAATTTCTGTAACCTATGCAAATCCTATGGCATAAAGATACCCTAACCAAAGTTAAGGTGCATGATGAATGTGTCTTGTACACAATCTAAGGTACAAGCTAAGTATTCATTCTCTGGAAATGTTAATTTCGCATATATATATATACACTTATATACAGTGGCGAAGCTAGTATTTTCACTAGGGGGATCAAAATATGACGAAGTAAATTCACGAAGAAGCCAAAGAGTGTTCAACATTTACTATATATACATTAAAAATAATTTTGACCATATATAAACATTATAATTTTCCACCGAAGAGGGTCCAAACCTCCTAGCTATTTCTTGGCTTCGCCCCTGCTTATATATATAATCTTGATCCTACATATTAATTTCTAACACAATGATGTGATAAAAGCCAGTAAATCTTGAAGAAAACAGATAGGTATTGGACGTATAAATAAACAGTGCAAAAAGTTCTATAATTACAATATTTACACGGAAACATGACACTCTCCACCACAGAGGAATTGAGAAAAAGATAACACATTAGGTGTGTTTGGCATGGAGGGAAACAAGTTCATTAAAAATGAGGAAAATAACTCTTTAATGGAAGTACTAAAAACAAATTCCGATCTATAAGTGACATTCTACACTAATTATCTCCTCATTACCCTCCAACACATTTTACCCTTACCCCTCAGCCAAGTGACACCTTCATGGATAAGCAACCGTCAGCAGAAGTGGTGACAGAGGAAGTGGTAGTGGTCAGGGACGGACGCATGTTGGCTTAAGCGGTGTCATCGACAGTGGTTTGCCAAATTCTTTTATGGGCCTTTTTCATTTTTGTCCTGTCAGCGGTCGTTAACTACGAGCGTCAGCCAAAATACACAAAACCTATAAACTGATTATGTATATTATACGTATACTATCTATATATTTTGTGTATACAACTCTCGTAAGGTATTTCTAATTATCTATAAAAATAAAAATACTACTTGCCTTCGCAACATTTTTAAACTACCATAAAGTATTTGTTATGTTAATTCACCATAAACTCACAATATAATCACAAATTTTAATTGTTTAACCTTTTATTCAACTTCTATTCCTGACAGAAAACAACATAATTAAAAAAAACTTCAATTCCAGACATTTATTTTATTGCTTTCTATTTTTTCTAGGGTTTTAATTGTTTTAGTAGCCATAAATAATGAATTGAAACCAACCACTAAATATTACGTGGGCACTTGGCATGAATCAGTTGTGTCATCGATTGTACTGGATGGAATCTCAACCCTTGAAAGGTTTTAAGTCCAAATTCGCTGTATCGATGTTCCCATGATTACGGAAAGTTGTTCCCAATTTTCTTCCGTCGGTTAGGACCAGACAGAGACTTGCACCTTTTTTATGAATAATATAAAGTTTGTATAAATTGTATCCTTTTCGTCCTTACATAATGCATCACATCAATAATTTAAATATAGACATACAAAAAAAAATTAGGTATAAGGAGGAGCTACCAAAAAAAATATTAACAAAAAATAAAATAGAATTATTAGATAATAAATAAAGATAAAATAAAGAGAAAAGAGAAAATAATAACGTGATCACACTAAATTAGTTATTATAAAAAATATAACTTTTTATTGATACATAATGATGGATTTGGTAATAATCAAAGGCAACATTATCTTTTAAACCAACAAATACAGTAGGTAACAACCATCCAAACAAGAATTTTATTTTATATATACACACACAAGGCCTTATCATAAAACAACCACTCCTTAGTTCCACGAGAAACTAAAGAGAATGAAACAGAGAGACTGTGAAGAGCATTCAAAACTTTGAGGTATCTTTCGATCTCTCTCAGTATAATATTCATCATTTCTTCTTGTTTACAGATTTTGTAACAATTTTTCATAATGAATATTGCATCATTCGTTTCTTACAAATTATAAGATCAACTTGTTATTAGTTTCTGAGAGGTTCTAACTATGAGTGCCTTTCATATATTTTTCTGTGAAAGAAAGGACAATGATTATTAGGGGTGCAACATGATCTGGTAAGTCTAGGCTTTTCATAGATCTAGCCGATTTATTGCCGATAGAGGCTGTGAATAATAAAAAGTACAGGTGTACAAATATCCTGACATATTTACTCACAGCTCTGTCTCAATGGACGCTAGTATGAAAAGAAGTTCTCAAATCAGCAAAGGGTCTTCTCTTCTGCCTTGTGCATTATTCTCGACAAAAATGTTACCACATCGTGACTATATATCAAGATCTTTGTACACTTGTATTTTGTCACTATTCACAAACCTCTGCTGGAAAATGATTGACATTAGATCAATGGAAAGTCTAGATTTTCAATCTTAGTTACTATCATAACTATCACCCCCTTATCCTTTGTGTCGACGGGGGAATATATGAAGGAATTCATAGTTAGATCCTGTTAGAAATTAATAAGAGGCTGATCTTGCTTGTAAGGAACAAATGATGCAATACTCATCATTTATGAGTTACAAATCTGTAAACAAGAGAAAATTGGTGAAACAAAGAGACTCTGAATGAGAATTGAAATTAAAGTTGAGGTACCTTGTGATCTTTCTCAGTGGACTCTTGCTACAGGTAAAATGGACTCAGTTATGACATCCATAATTTTTAATTATAGTGTTGCTCCGTCTATGTTAATTTTCTGTATTTTTCTTTATTTTTATTGCCCCCGATACTTGCATAATCTTTGATTAGTTTGCTCTCAAATTTGTGTTTTCCTTGGATCAATTCAGGAGTCAATTCCTCGTATGGTTATTCAACTTAAAGGAAACTACCTGATAAAGCTATTTATCCTTTTTTTTTCTTTGTTTCTTATATGGTCGTTCAAATTTATGCATTTACCTTATAAAGTAATAAGGGTCAACAATCACCTTAAAAATAAAGAAAAATGGCAAAAGTAATCCCTTAAGTTTGGACTTTGAATTAAAACATTCCTTATGTTTTAACACTGAACAATAATAGTCTTTCAATTATTTTTCGCTTTCTTACTTCGTAAATTAAATTGTGTTCGTCCTATAGGTAAGTGCATAATACAGATTAGAAAAAAAGAAACAAATCATAATTTTTAAAAGTAAAAAGAAATGAGGAGTAATGATGTAGAGGGTAAAATAGTACTAAATTTTTTAAATGGGACTAAGGGGAAACTACTGTTTGAAATTGAGAGAGAGATCTAATTTTTTTAGTAGGGTTGGAAGGGAATAATTTTCTCACAAATAATATTACAAGATTGACAAAAATAATATTTGAAAACTTTAAGAAAATTTAGTACACATTGATGATATAGAATCTCCTCATTTTATGTGAAGGCAAATGATTTATATTATTATGATTATATGTTTTTTCACCCTTTATGATTAATTTTACATACAAATTGTTTTCCTATTAGGACCTAGTTTTTTTGTTTGATGGAATTCATGGTCTCCTTATTAATTATGAATTTCCCGACAATAATTTTTATCGTAGATGAAACTAACAACTAATTTAAACTATTTTATCAAAATAAATATTACTCATAAAATAAATAAATAGAAAATATTATTTTATTGTTGAACTCCTAAGTTTCCAAGCAAAATAGAGTACATATAGACTTTCATATTCTTTTTTAGCAGTGATAAATGAAACAGTTTTTTTCCTTTATTTCTAAAGTTTTCAGTCACAATTTTCTTGTATGTTTTACTTTTAATACCATATTAGAGTTGAACTAAAATTATACATTAAAAAGTTGTTAGTATTTTATGTTAAAGGACTATTTTAATTGAAAGTTTATACTTAAGGGACTACCTTGACTTTTTTTTTCTTTTATTTTTAAAGTGACTTTTAGCCCTTCTTACTTTGCAAGAAAATGTACAAACTTCAATGATCATATGAAGAATAAAAAAAAGAAAAATGACTTTACTGGGTAATTTACTTAAGTTGAGTGACCATTTAAAAAATTTACTCATCAATTCAGCTGTGACATAGTTTAAACAAAGGCAACTAGAAAACATAACACATTTATAGTTGTTTTCTAAATCGTCCTTTTTCTATTAGTGATATTCTTTTTAAATTGTTTCCTTCACCCTAATTCAGAAGACAAGGTCCAATAATTCTTGTTTTGTGAAAACATAATGCTTATGCTTATGCACGTAGGATGATTCAATTAATGTCACTTTCTTTCTCAAATATTGCACCAAAGTCTAAGGCCAAAATTTTCAAAGTGGAAGGGAAAAATGTTCTACTCCCTCATTCTCAAATTATTTATCATTATTATTAAAAATAATTGTCCCAAATTATTTATCATTTTAGATTTTCTAGACACAATTTTATTATTTTAGATTTTCTAGACACAATTAATTAATATTTTTCTTCATTAGACCCTTAATAAAATTTTATCATCAATGAAGATGACACATAAATAGAGTAAAACATTTAGAGTATAACTTGAACATAAATAAAAACAAAATAGTCCGACACTTTTAGTAATTATAATTTTGTAAGAGGCGTGTAAAACGCTCCCTCATGTGGAAAAATGCACTAATATATGAACCTCATCATAGGCATCACGGGGTCAAGGGGACAAAAGTCAAAAGTATAAAATGCTCCATAATTTTTTTATTTTTATTTTTTGCCCGTTCTTACCGGAAAGAACGTGTATAGAAGGGTCAAGACCTTTATATATGATTTTTAATGCAAAAGCTATAGTAAAAAAAAATAATGATCTTGTAATTTTAGAAATAATAACTAGGTGGAAGCTCCTTTATAATGAATAGCGTACTTGGACCAAAATAATGGTAGGGAAAAATTTGTTCACATTTAGTGTTTACACAAATCGCATTGGTGCTTACACAAATAGCATTGGTGCATATTCGTGTCTTTATATATACTATTTGTACTAAATTATACTCTTTCCGGATCAAAAATAGTGTTTACTTAGCTTCTTTTGTTTTTAGGTTAAAAAGAGTGTCCACTTATCAAATCAAGAAAGAATTAACCTTACTGTTTCCATATTTGTCCTGATTAAGTGTTATGTGATCAAATCTCAATGACTATTTAATTAGGGGCAGTCTAGTCAAATTACCTATTTTATTTTAGGAGTTAGTATTTTCTTAAGGGGTATGCAAATGTCTAAATGAACACTCTTTTTGATCCGGATAGAATAGTTAATTAAAATATAATTTATCTTAATTTATGATTTAATTATAATAAATTAATACAATTTGATATACTAATCGAATGGGGCAATTCGCAGAATTGCCCTTCGTTTGGGGTGGTCTTTAAATTTTGCCCCTCATATTTGAAATCTTTAAATTTTGCCCTTCGCATAAACCCATGGGTTCCAGGTTCGAACCTACGCGTGAATTAAAATTTTAAAAAAAATTCGCAAGGCAAGTTTAAATTTCGCTATGCCCCCGACGGCATACGCTTGTGAAGGAATTACCAAGATTATGCGGGCCCGCATACTTATGCCTTATGGGCGGACTGGAGCATAAGTATACGGGTCCGCATAATTTTGATAATTCATTCAAAAGTTTATACGGACCGGCATAAAAGTTTGCCAATTAAAAGTATACCCCACGCGGCATAACTTTGTGAAGGAATTACGAGATTATCGGACCGCATACTTATGCCTTATCGTGAACTTAGCATAAGTATCCGGTCGCGTAACTTTGATAATTCCTTCCTGAGGAGCTTATCGCGGCCTGGGATAAAAGTTTGCCCATTAAAAGTATGCACCTAAGATAACTTTGTGAAGGAATTATCAAAGTTATCTTGGGACCGGCATACTTATGCCAAGTCCACCCATAAGTCATAATATCTGCCGTCCCAAGATAAAATGTAATTCTACATGTTGTATCTTTGCCACAGATAGCGAAATTTTTTTTTTTTTGCAATTTTTTTTTTTTTAAAATTTGGCGTGGGTTGAACTCCGGGACCACATGGGTGTTAAGCGAAGGGTAAAATTTAAGCATTTGAATATGAGAAAAGAAATTTAAAGACCACCCCAAAAGAAGGGCACTCCGCGCAAAAAAATGAATCGAATGCGACACATATTTACTAGCCCAGATTAAAGGCGTCAATTAATGTCCAAAAGATTGGTTGAGTAAAGTGAATGCCAAAATTTCAAAGTGGGTTGAAAAAATGTTCTTCTTTCTACCTTTCTAGCCTAGAAAAGGTCTTATTGTTCCACGCCACGTCAACACGGTTTACGGACAAGATATGGACCACACTGGGTCAAGGAGAGAAAAAATATGCACCATTTTATTAATAAGAAAGAATGCATAAAACTGATCGAGAGAAGAAGAGTCCATTTAAACTAAATTTTGATTACTTATCGTTTTTATTTAATTACTATTCGTACCCGCGCGATGCGCGGCGAGTATCAAATAAAACTAATCATAGAAAATTATTATCTTATTGTTTTCATATAATAAAAAAAAATATTATCTACGTAATAAATCTTATACTCTAATAATAAATATGATACTCTAAGAAGTTACTTGTTAAAAGTAGGCAAACATTTTGAGTGAAGTATGAATAATAACTCATCCCCTGTTTTTTATTGTTATTTTTATTTTTGTTTTTCTCAATAAATAACATCATCTAATCCACTATTCCACTCCACCCCCACCCCCCCCCCACCCAAATTGCATAGTGTCTCAACATGCAAAACTAAATTTGAGAAGTAAGGCTTTTTTCTAGCGAAGTAATAAGAGTTTTTGAGAAAAAAATTAATATATAAATTGAGTTTTCGATTAAGAATTTTT
Source organism: Lycium ferocissimum (assembly GCF_029784015.1). Classification (NCBI taxonomy): domain Eukaryota; kingdom Viridiplantae; phylum Streptophyta; class Magnoliopsida; order Solanales; family Solanaceae; genus Lycium; species Lycium ferocissimum. The sequence goes on from NW_026725343.1 coordinate 86,515, forward strand.
TGAATCATTTTAATCCTAAAATAAAGTTTTGACTTAGGTTAAATTAAGAATACGTTGAAGAAGTTGTCAATATAGCAAGGTGAAAAAATTGAAGTGGGTGTATTGAATAAAACAACTTACCTGGATTTGATGCATATTATTTTACACTGATCTAGCCACTTTGCTTATGTGATTAACTTCACCATGACACACACTCTCCTATGATATCTATATTTTATATAAGGATTAATTAGTAATATAGTTAAACCATATTAACTATTCGAGTATTTTGTACTGATAATATGTTAGTATTATAACATCAAATGTCAAATGAATTCTGAAACCCCCAAATAGACTTTGAGAATCAATCTTTAGCATTTAAAATTGTTTTTCCCATAGAAATTTCCTTAACTTGCTAATATTGATTGTTCTCTTCAGTAAATAACAAAGTCAATTAAAATTGGATGTTAAAATCACTACTGGTATAAAATAAGCTTGATTTAATTAAGGGTCTCATTTAAGTTACATATAAGAAAACAATAGCATCAATAATAATCGCACAAGTCAAAAGTTATAGCGAATTTTTTAGCATTCTTTGAGTATTTAACTCACTATCTGTATATTGAATTTTTTTGCTAATGATAACAGTTGTATTTTCTAATATTGGTATTAGTTCAGTAAATTAGAGAACAAAGATAACTGACAGGAAATGGCTTACTTTATAATTTGTAAAAGGCTTTTTCAGCGCTCTTCTCTTCATAAATATCTTGTCAACGCTTCTTCCTGCATTATTACGTAATAAAGATCTTTATTGACCCCTTGTTCTTTAGATTTACAGTTTCAAGCTAATGCAGTTAAACTACATAAACGCAATTTCTAAATGAAGTAAAAAAAGATGAAATTTACATGCATACGGTGATATCTACCTTTGCATGAAAGCCACAAATAGTTAGTATTAGAGCAGTCATCATCATCTTCCTCTTCATGTAGGGTAATCCAGCTTCCATGAGATTTTAAATTAACACAAAAGAGGATTCAATAACAATAATAATAACGTACCCGGTGTAATCCCACAAGTGAGATCTAGGAGACTAAAGTATACGCAGATCTTGCCCCTAACTTTGATCGGCTAGTTCCTGCAACCAAACACAATACATATAATTTATCATAACTATTACAGATAATGTGTTATAATTCAGGCACTTTATAACTTTGCATTAGGAATGGAGCTTTAGAAAGGAAGCAAATTATAGGCTATACAAAATGAATTAAACTAAATCATATTACAGCCAAAGATCAGTAAAAGAGTGGAAGGTGACCCTATGAAACTCATTTTTCCAGAACCTAATGTCTTATCACAAAAACAAACACGAGTTTGGCTAAATGAATTTCCCAGCAAGTCTTCACAAAAGAAAAAAATTATTCGAAATATCTTAAATAGTGAACCGAAAAAGAGTGGGTTTACCAATGAAAGATTTACTTTCAAATTCAAATTATATTACAGATAAGTACGATTTTAAAAGATTTTCGTCTCCTATTTATATTCATAATAAAAGATATATTTTTCAACTCAAATTTAAATTGCAGATAAGTATGATAAGAATTAAAAAATGCATTTATCTTCAATTTGAAATAAAAAAGTTTTCTTTTAAATCAAATTCAAATTGAAGCTAAGTAGGTAATGATGAATAGTTTAAAATATATTTATATTCAAGTTAAATTCTTAAAATATTTATTTTTCAATTCCAATTTAGATAACAGATAAGTTTGAGCTAGGTAGAGAAAACCTGATAAGATTAATAGCCTGTTTGGCCAAGCTTATTTTTCCCCCAAAAGTAGTTATTTTTTCAATAAGTGCTTATTTGAAAAAAAGTGAGGTGTTTGGCCAAGCTTTTGGGAGAAAATAAGTGCTTCTGGGGAGTAGCAGAAGCAGTTTTTCGAAGCTAAAAAGAATCTGCTTTTGCCCTAAAAAAAAAAGCACTTTTTTAAAAGTACTTTTGAGAAAAATACAAATAGAAACACTTTTTAAAAGCTTAGCCAAACACTAATTCTTTGTTCAAAAGTGTTTTTTAATTAATTAGCCTAAACACAAATTCTTTTCGTAAAAGTGTTTTTTTGAAAAGACTTTTTAAAAAAAAATTTTTTTAAAATAAGGCGATTTTTTTAGAAAACATGCTATAACAAAGATTTCATATTTGACTATTCCAATTCGAATACGGATTTTTCTAACAACCACGAAGAGCTGCCGGATTTATGGTAATTTATGTATGCAGAAAATTTGATATATGTTAGCTTAAGATAATATCTTTATTTTTTTCTATTTACATTCATGTAGTAATAAGCCATAACTCTAAAAGTATATATAAGTATTTAATCAATTTGTTCTCTCTAAAACGATTGTACAAATTATGTTGGAGATATTATTTTGGATGAATTTAAATCAAATTAAAATTAAAGAGATAATTTGAATTTCAAAAGTCCTAAAATTACGATGCTAATGATAAATATGAGTAGTTGTTTTAGATAATTATGCTAGCTTTATATTAAAAAATTTAAACTTTATTTCCAGTTATAAAATTAATTCATCAATTAAGGAGTTTGATAATAATTATAAAAACCTTTGTCCTAAAATTGCCAAGTGGCTTGTTATTAGCTTGCCACTTGGCTTAACCACATTGCTTTTACCTCTCATTTTTTATATATATCGAAGATATAGATTAAATATGCCAGAAGTCTAGAGTTACTAAACCTTATTTAAAATTTTACCTTATATAATTCTTTTTATATAAATTTAAACTTACATATTATTTATTGAGATAGTTACGCTGTATATTATTAGGGTAACAATGCTATCAAAATTGATCCCCTTTTTTAAATCTTACAAAAAATAACCCAGCCTCATCTCTCGCTCTCTCTCTCGCTCACTCTCTCCCGTGTCTCCCCACCACTGCACATCCGCCGCCGCCGGAGAAATCCTTCTCCTCTATCCTTTGCAAATCCTAGATCTAGTTCGCTGGCGGTGGCCAAAAACGCCGGTGAAACCCTAGATCTAGTTCGCCTTCTCTCTCTCCTTCGCCTCCTACTACTATCGAAACCCTAGATCTATTTCGCCGGAGGTAGCTAGACACTGTTAGCAGCCTCTCTTTGTCTTCTCCACTACCTCGGCGAAGAGGAGCAACCACTGACCACCATTACATCACTGGCAAATAGCCATTGACGGTGAACGAGAATCACGGGTGGCGTTGGGTTTCGTCCAGGTTGTGTTGACCAGATATGGAGCAGTGGCGGCAGGGTTGTGGTTGTTCTATGACGGAGCTCCGATGATTAGTTCCGGTGAGAAATCTCGGGTCGCGCCGATGGTGGAAAATTCGCCGGAGGTGGAAAAACTGGTAGGTGCAGGGGTAGTGGGTGTATAATAGTGTATAATATCGTATATGGGTGTATACACATCTCTTACACACTATTATACACCTATATACATCATGTAATCAGTCTAGATCTATGTTTTATACCTACTCATACAATATTGTATAATTGTGTAAGTGCGTATTTTCTTATATAATATTGCATAATTATATTTTTTTAGTGTATATACTTATAAATTATACAATATTTATATAATTGTGTATAAATGTGTATGCATGCGTATTTTTGTGTATAATATTATATAATTATATTTTTAATTGTATATACCTACACATTACATACCTTAAAACACCTATATACATAATCTACCTGTTATTTGTATATAAATGTATAGCACTGTATAAAAGTATTTGTGGGCTAAAGCTTTGCAATATAAGTTTTGGGCTTTTTTTTTTGCAATGTAAGTTTTGAGCTTTTTTTTTGCAATGTAAATGAGCAAATATATTTCTGAAATTTCCCCTTATTTATTTCGCACAGTATAGAAATTGTTCAGCTAGCCCATTCTACAAAATCAGACGTACGGGACATTTTTTTGCGCGGATTCCCTTTAAATGCACTGGTCTTTAATATTTGGCCCTCAAATTATGGGGCTTTAATTTTTGTCCTTCACCTAAAAACCCATGAATTTTGGGTTCAAACCCCGCTCAGTGAAAAATTTTAAAAAAAATCGTAAGACACAGTTTTGGATTCAAACTCTACCTTAAGATAGAATTTGCCTTATGCCTGAAGGCAAACTCCGCCTTAAGATAGCAAACTCTGCCTTATAAGGAGGATTTGCTTTCAGACATAAGGCAAACTCTGTCTTAAGATAGCAAACTCTGTCTTATAAGGGAGAGTTTGCCTTATACTACCGCATAAGCTCTACTGTAGGGAGAGTTTTGCGAATAAATTGTAACGCGATTTTTTATTTTATAATTTTTGATTGAGCGGGGGTTCAAACTCGAAACTCATGAATTTTTAGCTGAAGGGTAAAAATTAAAAACCAACAATTTGAGGGGTAAAAATTAAAGACCACGTCCGAATAAGAGCAGTCGTGCGAATTGTGTCATACTGGAAGGATGTGGACGGAGCCACGGACAAGACAAAATTTGGAAGAGTTGAACTGCTTGACATTTATAAACCAAAACAAAAGAAAAGTCATTAAAAGGGTTGTGGACTAAATCAATATTGACAGTGGCATAATAAGCACTAATAGTTTCGGAGACGCAACTATAGCAAATTTTGTCGCCTTCATGATCACATTAAGTAATCAAGACTGGATATATTAAGAGTCGAGACACCCATAATTTCCACTATTCTACTCACAAACTACCAGGATCTCCACATTACATAATTGTATATTCATTATGTAGGAAATTACATCATGAATTATAACTCTGGTAACCTATGTAACTCCTAAGGCATAAAGACACACTAACTAAAGGTACATGATCTAATGTGTCTTGTACAAAATCTAAGGTAGAAGCTTAAGTATTCATTCTTTGGAAATATCAATTTCCCATGTGTATACGCTTATAAATATTTTATCTTCTTGCGAATCTATATATAATATAAAATTAGGCATAGATAAGGTGATGTGGCACCTCTCTATAGTCTCTATTGGTATTTATCTTTTTTGTCAACTTTTTGGCATTTTCTCCTTATATGATGTCTAGAAAATCTGGAAATTTTTTATTAAGTACACCTTATTTATTCATTCCGTATTATTAAGAGTACCATTGATTTGATTTGTACCCACGTCCTTTCTCCACTCCTCATGAGTATTAACTTATCATCTGCTTTTTAATACCCACGTTTCCGCTCCAATAATATCTCATTACTTTGATCATTAGTAAAAATATAATTGCAGCAATTAGACCCATTAAAAATTTTTTAAAAAAAAAACAAAGCTTCAAACCTATAAATACAACGTCAGTAGCAATCGCTTTGAAGCACACAATCCTCTTCAAAGGTTAGCAAGAAGATAGGAAAAAAATGTCAAGCAAAAAATTCATCCTCGTTTTCCAGAAGCCCGTCTTAGCAGTCCGCTCTCGAAGTAAATAGATGAAAATGAGATATCAGACATCAATAAAAGATGGTGAGAAAGTTAGAGATGAGTGTGATCAGGTAGCGAAGAAGAGTGTATCTAAAATTCCATGGACATTTTTTGTTCTTGTACTTTATGTTCAATAAAGTTAACAAAAGAGCTTATAGAGTTCTATGATCTCTTCCTCTTCTTCTCTTTTTGTAAGGAATCTTTTGTATAATGCTATCTGTGATAAATTTATAGGATGTGTATGGATCATGGTCCATGGATGTATTGGGATGGTAAGAAAATATAAAAGAAAGAGGAAGAAAATTTTGCACAAAATTTGGAGTAAAATGGGGATTCTATCATCTACGCCAACTTGTGGCCAAGATTTGTGTTTTATTAATTAAGTACTAATTCTTATTACCTTCCTTAATTTGTTTCTTTTCAATTTGCCTTTTTATTCTTTTATTCTTAGATTAAGGAAATCGTTTGAGGACAATTATATTTAATTTACCACATATATTAAATGTGCAAAAATATATTACCTACACATATACATTTACAACAAAATGGTACAATAGCAAAACAAGTAAGTTCATGTAGAACTAAGAATTTAATGAAGTTTAATATAATGATGAAAACTAGAAGACCACATTTTTTAATTTTTTTTAGAAAGAATATTTTTTATGTGAAGAAATAATTAGTGTGATCTTGTTATCAAGGCGGATGTAGCCTTTCTTCTACGGGTTCATCTATATATATATATATATATATATATATATATATATATATATCTTCTATGGGTTCATCTGTATATATATAAAATCTAACAATACAATGAGTACAATCCTAAGAATTTTAAAAGTTGAACTCATTAAAAATAAATTCTGGATCCGTTTATGACTGTTATGGTACTTTATTTTTTCATAAGACTATGTTATTATTTTAATTTTTTCTTCATTTTTGAAATATAAGTTCTACTGCTGCAAATAAAAATTGATTATTTAATTTGAATGTTCAAGAATAAGAAAAAGATTATTTTAAAACTTTTGTGAAGTTTTTTGCAACCGCGCGAAGCGCGGACCAATTTACTAGTTGTAGCATAACCAAGATCCTACATAACCAATTTACTAGTTGTAGCATAACCAATTTACTAGGTGTAATAAAATCCAGTAAATCTTGGAAGAAAACAGATAGGCATTGAACGTATAAATAGACAGCGCAAATATCCAAAAAGTCCTGTAATAACAATATTTACACATCACTGGAAAAACACGACTCTCTCCATCACAATGGGAACGCGAAAAAGATAACACATAAGGTGTGTTTGGCACGGAGAAAAATAAGTTCTTTAAAAATTGTTTACTCCTAAAAAGGTAATGATTAAATTTATCAATAAGGTATTTTTACCACACTAAATTGGCCACAATGACCCAAACTATGTTAGCATGGTCATTTATGCTATGTTAATGACATTGCTACCTTTCCCTTCAAATTTCATCTTAATTCAAAAGTTTCTCTCTCATCATTCAGTTTTACTTTTTCCCAATACGTGAAGATTTCTCATAAATAATTAATATTGATATTTTCTCTCCTTTTTGTTGAAACTTTTTTTTTTTTCCATCAAAAACCAAATACCATGTTGAAAAAATTAAGTATTTTTCCAACAATAAAATTGATAAATTTTCTATATTAGATAAATGTAACAAAATTTTAATTCTCAAAATTATTACTTTGAACACAACACACTATTATGATGAAATAAAAAAAAAAATCATGTGCCTAATTTTGTTGTTATCTATCGTCAGACTGATGTATAAAAAAAATCATATTTTATAAAAATATGTTACTATTATAATTGAATTTTTCTTGGAATCAATGTTTCATATTAAATTTTCCTTTTATAACAGCATTTTACTTATAACTTACTATTGTGATAATTTTTTTTTGTAAAATTAGCTCAATCAGTAAAGCAGCCAAAAAGTATCCAAAGAAGTAATGTCATTTATAAAGAGGATTGACCGTATATTTTTTAAAATTTACATTATATAAAAAAATGATAATATTTATGTGTACACAATTATAAAACTTAAAAATATATCTATTGAAACTGTCGCCCGCTAGAGTATCATTACCTCCATACTGTCGTAGGATTGAGGTGAACCCAAATGAGTTAAGTTCAATTGAGCTTCTTACAATTAGAGGAGTCCGTTGCATTTTGCACCCCTAACGTATGTCCTCTTTTGTGATATGCACCCTGTTCTATATATTTTTATAATTCGCACCCTAATCTCTTTACTTTCTTGCAAAATAATGAAACTACTCTTTTTATAAATTTTCCACAAGGGCAAAATTGGGATACAGAAAATAAAAAAGAAAATGACACAAAATTAAGAAGAGCCCAAGAAGATTTCTTGGTGTTTATGATTTGTATTGACATTGCGACACTTCTTGATGATCTTGAAATGGCACTCCGGCAACACCCATTACTCCCAGTGGATACAATTGCTTCCAGAGAAAATACATTTTTCATTTGTACGTCTGATGCTATTATTCCTCCAAGTAAAAGGAAGCTAACTCTACAGGATGCCAGGATCTATAAAACCACCACGGTTTTTAGCATTTGGAGTATCATGTTACCCTTTAAAAGAAAACATTTCAAGATTTGGAGGTGTATCACAGAAGGAAGCACATCCACTTACAATTTCTCTGCTCTCTGTATTTTTGACGTAAGCAAATATATCACAACCAATGACTTTTCCCTTGGATTTGTCGAAGAGAATAGGAAAGAAAGTACGCCGTTTCACTCTAGATTGAGTTTGTCGAGATGGAGTAGATCCTTCCATTAATCACAGAATTTTAATTGCACGCCCAAAAAAAAAATTGCAGGACTGAATTTAGCTTTGAAGAAAGAGGCGCAAATTGTTTTGAAGCAACTGTTATTTCCTTAGCTCATAAGTAAATGCATCTTTTTGTACTAACATTATTAAGATTTGATGCAATCACAAGAAGATACTCTAATGGCAACACTAACCATAAGAGAAGCCATACTACTCTGCTGAACTACTCCCAAATTCCATGCCAAAATCAGAGGAAAAACAAATATCAGACTATTAATGATGACGAGGGCCATTGAGTTGAGCATATTATTTGAATTCTGCATCCGTCTTTGCACCCAGGATTTGCCACCCTAACTATTAATGACGATGATGGCCATGGTCGTGTTGAAGCAGAAACAGCTTGAGTTTGTTGGTTTTTTTTTTTTTTTTTTTAAATAATTTGGGTCATTCCTATTCTTATTATGACTATTCTAATTTTGCCCTCGTGGAAAATTTATAAAAGAGTGATTCATTATTTTGCAAGAAAGTAAAGAGATTAGGGTGCGAATCATAAAAAAATATAGGACAGGGTGCATATTACAAAAGAGAACATACGTTCAACAGACTCCAATTAGAGCTGTTAAAACGGCCTGGCCTAGCCCATTCAGGTTAAGCCCATGCGGCCTTTGAAATCGGACGGGCCAGATCGGGCTGGCCCACCATTTTAATGGGCCTTTAAACAACAAGCTCAACTCGTCACTACATGGGATACGGGCCTGGCTAGGCCAGCCCACATTTTGAAAAAAATATTTTTCATAATTCTTTTAGTAAAATAACAATCATAAGGAATAAAGTTGATGTTAATGAATTCAAATTAAAATCTACAGGAAGATGATGTAATATTATTAAATTATAGGTGAAACACATAAATACAAAAATAAAATATTATATACAATATAGAAATGTATTATATGGATGAGAATTGAAAAGGAGTAAAATACACATTGTAAGGGATAGGAGGGGAAAAATATAGTACCTCTCTATAACAACATCGTCATGTAACAACACTTCTCTATAATAGTTAAGTTTTTTTAAGAACCGATTTTGATGTTATATTTTACTCTACTTATCTATAACAATATTTTACCTACAACAATAACAACCGTTTTGTTAAAAGTACGCTCTTTGTAAAATTACCCCCCCCCCCCCCAAATAACAACTATCTTCTTTTTTGGTAATATAATAATTAATTATCTTTATAAAAATAGAATATCTATGTTTATCAATATCAATTCAAGCGCTATATCACTACTAAGAGATTGGAATCTACGATACAATTTACAACTATAAATTTCTTCCATCAATGTTGAATAATTTTCAAGTAGTTTTAAAATGTGTGCCTTAAACTTAAAACTTTATACAGTCAGTTATGAATTCTTGAAATTGTATTAACTTTCTTAAATATTTAGTTAGTGAATATATGGAAAACAATATAAATATATAAAGTGGCACTCGGTAGAAAAAGTAGTTGTCTGGTGCCACTGGCGCAAGCCTCAACGTTCCGCCTGCAATGACTGAGATTGAATCCCATGGGGGCCACATTTTTATAACTACTTTGTTTTCTACATTTAATTTGAGAATTACAAGATATTGGTCTTCTTTTCTTACTTTTCCTTATTTCTTCTCTCGTTTTCTATTTTGTTTCTTCTTTTCTTTCCTTTTCTTTATTTGCTGCTAATTGTTTTTTCCTTATGAGCTCTCCCTTAATTCTTTCTTCTGTTTTATAGATTATACTTTTTCTCTTATGTGATATTTTTTGCTTTTCGAAATTCAAATTTTTTAATTTTGACTATGTATTTGAATATAGAATTTTTAAATTTTTTGAAATAAATTTACATATTTGATAATTACGTAAAACGTACTATAAGTCACAATAAAGAATAATCGTTAAGCATTTAAAAGGCATATGATAAAATTACGGTAAAAAATAACTAGTTCAACTCTCGAAATCACATCATCATCTACAATTAATACAGTTTCTTCGTCTGTATTATTTTTTCATGCACCGACAAAGTTTCTTCGGTTGCATTCAGGTTTTCTTCGTTTGGTTACATATTTTTTTTTTTTGCTATTGATGTGATCGGTTGTTGATGTGTTCGTTTGAATTCATGTTGGAATAGATGTATAGTAAAGTTTATAGGCGTCATGTAAAGACTTTTCATATTCATTTGTGTGAAAACATGGATCATATTTACTTGCTCAATGTATTTTGGGAATAGGAATGAATCATTGTATTTATTAGTGTGTTTTGGAGGAAAATATTGCAAAATTAGATTAAGGGTTATGATAGTCTTTTCACTAAGTGTGGCCACATTTGGGCCAAATTTGTGTGGCCATTTAGCAGCATTCTAAATTTATATGTGATTTAAAGGATATGGGATTTGATTCGTTTATAGAGTAAAAGAATAACAACAATGGAATAAAGATTAAGGATAAGAAGGTAAGAGATAGCCTCAATGATATCGTAAAGGCTGGTGAGGATTGAGGCTCAAACACTTCAAACTCGAACCAATTTGTGGAAATTCTATTGCCCTTGATGCTAACAGAACTTTTTAGAGTTAAGGTTTTTACATATACGTATGCAGAAAAGTAAAAGAATTAGATGCCTCCCTATAAGGGTTTACCTCCCTATTTATAGTACAAGTATTTGTGTTCTACATGGTAACTAAATCAATCATGGGTATTATACCCTATTTTAACCGGAGTCAAAGTAGTTTATAACATCCCGGTAATTTCGGGGTTAATTAAAGTTAAGGAGTCGCCACCTAATTGATTTATGGTGAATTAGGGCACCTAAGGTTAATTAAAGTAATTATCTAAAGTTAACTCTGTTTAAAATCTACGAAACCAAAAAGATTCTAGGTAAGGGTTCAACTAACTTAAAGGGAAGGTATTAGGCATCCTCTAAATTCCATTAATGTCACAATTGATGCTTTTTAACTATAAGTTTTACTTGTTTTTAAGCAAGTTTATGTTATTTTACGTGGTTTTTAGTATGTTTCAGGTTATATGGATCCCTAGAGCCAAAGTGTGGAAAACAAGCAAAAAAAACTGCAAAACTGGAAACAAATTGCACATTCTGGAAATTATTGGCGAAATAATGCTCTGCGCGTTCGCGCAGTGAGGTCACGCGATCGCGGTCACGCGCGTCCGTGACTCTGCGCGTTCGCGCAATAATTTCACGCGTTCGCGCACACGCGCGCCAGTTAGTCTGCGCGATCGCGCAACTTGTTCACGCGATCGCGCTTAACAAATCATCAAATATCACGCGATCGCGCAGCTACGTGGCGCGATCGCACTGAAGGATTTTCGGCCAGTTTTGACCAGAACTCGGGATTCAACGATTTCCACTATTCCAGTTGCTATAAATAGAAAACTAGGGCAAAAATATATCTCATCTTTGGTCATTTTGCAAGTTTTGGAGGCTAGGTTTCTCTACACTTTGGAGGAGAAGATTGGAAGAACTTCAATGAGATATTTCTTAATCCTTTCTTCAATTCCTTGTTTTGTGTTGTATATCTAGTGTGTGTATTTCTATTCCATCACTTGAATCTTGTTTATGGAAATATTCTTGATTAAAGTTTGGTTTGAAACTCTTGTTTTGCTTATGTATTGAATGATTTTATTGCTATTGAAGTGGGTCTTTGTTGATTTAATTAATCTCGTTCTTGAATGTTTCCAAAGGGATTAGCTAACCCTAGGACTCACCCATTTACTTAGATTGAGCTTGGAAGAGGAAATCTAGGTTGGGAAAGATTGATTAACAAGAATTTGGGTCATTAAATCCATCTAATAACTTGAGCTCGGAAGAGGATAGTTACTTGAGGTTAAATTGATTGTGCCTAATATCACACTCTAAGGCTTGGAAAAGCTTAGAGTGAAATTCATTGATTTGGTTGGAAGACTTTCAATGAGATTTTAGAAATCATTATCTATTAACATAAACCCGCTCTTAGTTGTGATATCGTGAAATACATTGGATCGTTACTTGAGTGTAATTTCCTTGTATCCAAACTTGTGGCCATTGATCATTTTACTTGCTTTCTAGGTTAGTTTACATTTCCGCATTAGTTATAATTTTCTCCAAAAACCAAAATATTATCCATCGTTTGGCTTTAGCTTAGTTGGTGAAAATTTCATACTTTTCTTAATCGCCTATATATTGTTCTCTGTGGGATTCGACCCCGACTCATAGTTGGGTAAATATATTGCATACGACCGTGTACACTTTCTCTTTGAGGAGTGTATTTGGACGTTATCAAAAATGGCGCCGTTCTCGGGGAACAATTTGGCGTATTTGGGTTAGTTTGGGATTTAAGCTAACTTGCTTTTGTTCAAACTTTCTTTGCTTTATTTTATCTTTAAAAAAAAAAAAAAAAAAAAAAAAAAAAAAAAAAGGCAATTTCGCAAAATCGTGTCGATTCTTGCTTCGCAAAAAAAAGCTTTTGCAAAATGTCTTTTCGCAAAATCGTCCGATTTTTTTAAAAATCGTTTTTTTCGCAAAGCTATCCGTTTTTTCGCAAAACTGTCCGATTTTTGCCTCTCGCAAAACGTTTTTGCAAAACTATCCAGTTTTTAGTTTTATTTTTAAATAAAAAAAAAAAAAAAAAAAAAAAAAACAATGGCATCTTGGAATGAAAATGGGTTTGATGGTTGCAATCCATATTTTGATGACCCATGTCCATATTGTGAAGGACCCCACTTTTGGCAAGATTGTGAATATGCTCCCGGGAGAGAGATGTGTGCACCGTCTCAATCCTATGATGAGAGTATTTGTAATATATGTGGTGGTCAAGGTGGACATTGGGGTGATTGTCCCAATTATTTTGCTTCCCCTCCTTGTTCTAACGAAAATGCTAGTTGTGCTTTTGAGTTTGACAGGGACAACGACATGACAAATGAAGGACAAAGTGCCGGATATGAAGGCATCATGGCAATGCTCCAAACATACTTAGATCGAGAGGCTAAAATGGAGGAAGAGCGAAAACTCGTCCAACAAACCATTTTAGAAAATGGAGATGCTATGAAAAGAATGAATGATCCATTTGAGGATGCCAATTCCTCAATTGTCATGGAAGTGTCGACTCCTCAAAATGAAATGGTTGAAGAAGAGATTTCAAGTTTACAAGATGAACCCGAACATTCTTGTGACCACGACGAAAGTTGTGAAATTGAAGAAATGGTTCAACTTGAAGAAGAAGAAGAGCATAATCTTGAAGAAGAAATCTCCAATTCTCAAAAAGAAGAAGTTGAGGAAATTTTGAAAAGCATAATGGGGAGGAATGAACAATATGGGCAAGTCTTGACCAAATTGTGGGAAGAAGTTCAACATGGAGATGATGAAACTATCCAAAAGGTGTATCTCACCATGGATGGATTTTTACAAGAGTTGGACGACTCTCACAATGAAGAAAATCTTGACAAAATGGAAATATTGAGCCAAGATTGGCTAATGAATCAAGCTCAACAACTTGAAGCCTATGGAAATCACCGTGAAGGCATTTCATGGATGATGGAAGAATTTCTGAAAATACATGTTGAGCAAAGTCAAGAAGTGGAGCTACTTGAAATTACTATCCAAAAATTGGAGGCCGAATTGAATGCAAAGATTGAGGCATGTGATGCTCAATATCAAAGGGCATGGATTGTAGTTTTGAGTTGGTTTCCAATGAAGAAGAGGTCAAGATTGATTTTGATGAGCTAATGGTGAATTGCCACCTACCAACCCGAAAATAGTGAATGATGCCAAGATTGAAGAAATGATACTAGAGTTGCATAAAAAAGTTCATGAAATGGTTTTTGAAGACTCTAGTTCATTTTTGGGTGAGGATGTCAAAATTCATGCAAATTTGGAATTTGAGCGCGTTGGACCTCATTCCAACCATTTTTCAACATTGTGCTTGGTTGATGATATGGAAGTTGAACTAACCGAGCCAATGGAGAATTTTGGAGATGAAGATCAAAGCGTTTTCATTTTGAAGTTTGCTATGCCAAGAAGACAAAATGGCATGCCTCACTTAAGGGCCAAGAAGTGCAAAATGCGACACCCGAGAGTTGGCCTCTTTGCTTTCCTACCACCGCCTCACGAGCATCACCGGAATCTTGATTCAAAGTTGGGGCGCAAATTCATATCTTCCAAATGGAAGGAAAAGTGGTAAAGGTAGCCGTCGTGCCGCGACGTTAACTTAAGCGCTTGGTGGGAGGCAACCCATCGTTTTAAAATTTTTAGATCATTTTTGAAATTTGATTTTCTAGAATAATTTAGTTTATAATTTGTGACTAATCTGTTCAGTTTCAAAATTTTTGAAATTGTTTTGAGCAGGTTGGGTTTTCAGAGCAGCCACAAACCAGTAGCTGCCGCTGAAACATGGGTTATAATTAGTTTCTGCACTTATTTCTTGATTCTGGAAAAAAGAGGTCGAATTTACCTCTGCGCGATCGCGCCTCATACTGACGCGATCGCGTGAAAAAAAAAAAAAAAAAAAAAAAAAAAAAAAAAAAAAAAAAAAATACTCTGCGCGAACGCGCCATATGGCCACGCGAACGCGCAGAAGCGCGTTCTTCAGTTACAAAACAGAACACCAGGGGGCCAAACCCCCCATTTTCCTCCTATTTCCCTAACTTTTCTCTCTAACCCAACTTCAAAATTTTTGAAAATTTCCTCAACTTGCAACCACAAGGTATGTAATTCTCTCATTCTCTTGTACATAGGGTTGTTTTTATCATCTTTTCATGTTAGATTTGTGAAAGAAAACTTTAAATTTCACTTGTTTAACCATAAGAATTTGATAGAATTGTTGAAATTTTTGTCATATAAATTGTTGTTTGTTGTTGAGTGATGTGAGTTGAGAGTTGGGTGCTGATTTGTAACAAATTTTTGGGGCAAAATACGTGCTTAAAATCATTGAATCTGAGTCCCAAAAATCATGCACACCACCTGTTTGTGAAAATGCTTCTGAGAAAATGAAAAGACTCTGCGCGATCGCGCTGAACAATGACGCGAACGCGCAGAAAAGATGAAATAAAATTGCGCGAACGCGCGTTATAGCGCGAACGCGCGAACAAATCTAATCAAAATGGCGCGATCGCGATCCTTTGTTGCGCGATCGCGCTGAAGGAAATTTGGCAGTCCACAAACAGAAAGCTAGCACAGAGCTGCCCAAAACTTTGGTGACCAATTTCTTTGGTCTAATTACCTCATTATACATCATTCTAGGTATTCACAGGTGTGTTCGACATGTTTGCTCATTTTGTAGGTAATTAAGCTCGAAAAATGGAGGGACCCTCAAATGTTGCCCAAATGCCCATGCTTGAATACTACGACACCACCACCTTCCAATCAGCAAAATGTTCAAAGCTCTATGATAGACTGCTGGGAAAGAGCTTCATCGAAGAAAGGGGCATTGTAACTGAAAATCTGGAAGAAAAGATGCCCGAGTTCTATGGAAGGTTGGTAACAAGCGGATGGATACGCTTTGCGGATGAACCAATCAGGGCTAATTATACCCTTGTGCGGGAATTCTATGCAAATCTTTGCAGAGTTGGACATTACAGAGCGGGCAATTGTCAGAGTGAGAGGCGTAAATGTCCTATGCACTGCTTCTAGAATCAATGCCTACTACAATCTGCAGGATGGTGATAACAGTGAGATGGCTCAGATGTACGAACAACTGCGGCAACAATGGTTTGTGACCCACCTCCACGGTGGGGAGCAACCAAAGTGGCTGACCACAATGCAAAGAAAGATTGATTCCGCAGAGTTCACTGCTGAGGCCAAAACTTGGCTTGATATTGTCACATCCAGGGTGCTGCCTTCCAAACATGATTCAGAGGTGCCCCTTGAGAGGGCTAAATTAATTTGTGCTGTAATGGAAGGGTTGCCTGTCGACGTGGGGAGGCTCATTATGCAAGAGATACGGGAAGTGGTGCTTGAACGGACTAAGAGTCTATTCTTCCCGTCATTGATCACTTACTTATGCACCACTGATGGAGTGCCCACAAGGCCAGGTGACAAAGAAAAGGGGCCTGGTGGACCGATTTATCCTTTGAAAAAGAGAGGGCCTGGTAATGTACAAAAGAAAAGGAAGGTTGATATAGCATCTTCGTCATTTGGGCAGTTCACATCTACTGCAGCAGATTCGACTGGTGGGGCATCTGCTCCTCCTATGGCTATACCAATCTTACCACCACTGCAAGAAGCCGCCAGACCTTTTCAATACATCTCCACCCAGGTCCATGGAGTGGACACTCGGATTCAACAGCTAGTGTCTAGTCTCCCTTCGGGCCCACATGGAGAGGGCACATCTACAGCTCCTTCTGGATCTGGAGGTCCGACATTAACAAGCGTAGTAGGGGAGCTGAAGCTGATAAAGGAAAAGCAGGGTAAGATAGAGAGGCGCCAGAAAAAGGCAAGAGAGCACGCCAAGAAGCAAAGCAAATTTCTGAATAAAATGATGAGTATTCTGAGGAGTGTGTGCGGAGCACAGCATGAGGAGGAGGAAAATGAGGACGATTTTGTCCTGCCAGAGCCCAGCAGCTCCAGTTCTGAGGAGGAGCAGAGATGACCATAGCACACAGTCTTTGGCAGGTATGCTTAAAAATGATTTTGTATGCTGATGTGATGCAGTGAGGACACTGCAAGTTTTTTTAGTTGGGGGTGGCTATCTGGTAGCGTGGTAGGTTAAATGTGTGTTTAGGAACCCTTTCGGCTTTTCTTTGCCAGAGTTCTTTTCCTGAGGGGGATTTTCATTTTGTTGAAACTGGCATGTTTAGGATGTTACTTAGGTTGAGTAGAGTAATTTTGGCTTATTTGGTACTACTTTGTAACTAATGGCATGTATTGTGGTTTGTTGGAAATTTTGGACCCCTCGAAAATTTAAAAAAAAAAAAAAAAAAAAATGCATACTTAGAACAAGATTGATTAACATGATTGATTCTTTATATGACATTATTATTATTGGGGTATTGTGTGTGATAAATGATTACTTGGGAGGTCACAAGTGTAAAAATAATTGTCCTTATGCCAATGTGTGTGAGAGATTTTGTTAGTTTGATTCGTTTATGCATGTATAATCTAGAACTTGCCCGGTTGGTCTTGTATGAAATCCGAAAGTTAGTTTGGTTGTGAGATGATCTTAGGCTTTCTTTGTGTAAACAGTCACTTTGCCTAAATAAGTCGTACCAAAAGTTGAAAAGTATCACTAGTTTTCCCCTTTGAGCCTGGTGACCTTTTTCTTGGCTAGCAAATTATGAAACCTTACCCTTTGTGCAATTAATCCATCTTCGCACCCGTTCCCTCCTTGATGCTACTAGTTAGAAGAGGCAAAATGCCTAAGTTGGGGGTGAATTAAAATGTGGAGTAGATGTTAAAAACATAAGTTGGGGGTGGTGGAGTTTGCTAGTGGAGATTCGATGTGGTAGTTGCATATATATATATATATATATATATATATATATATATATATATATAATAATAAAAAAAAAAAAAAATAACACAAAAAAAAAAAAAAAAAAAAAAAAAAAAAAAAAAAGAGTTGTAAAGTTAGGTAGGAATGAAACCACATCGAGGTCGAAAACTTGAAAGAAAATAAAGGGGTTGGAAAGAAAAGAGGCGAATCAAGGTGAAGAGATGTTGTAGTGTCAAGGAGGGTGAGTCACTAATATCCAAAAAGTATCCTACCCGTCCCTAAGCCTACATTACAAGCCAAAACAAGTCCTAATGTGATCACAACCGAACGAGCCTAGGATGAAAACATAGAAAATAAGGGCAAGCCTATGGTATTTGCATGTGTAGATATGAATTCTTTGTGAGTGTTGAGTGTTTTCTCTTCTCTTTCATCTCCGTCCCATTCTTGTCGTATATATGTGTGTTGGGACATTCTTTGGTCTATGTGAGGGCATAAGGATGAGAATTGAATAAAATAAAGTGACCGCCTAAAGTAGCATTTGTGTGCATCATAATATGTTCGATAATGTAATGTCATGCATTGAAGCTTCATTGTTAGTCATGGCGTTTTTGAGTTGTGCATATTGCTTTAAAGTAGAAAGTTGGGGTGGTCGTTTAAAGGAAAACATGCATGCCGGTAGTTCAGAGTCAGAACCAATGTAGACATTGTTATTCTATGATATCTAGGTATTAGATTGAGTCGTTATTTTTTATGGCTTGCTTGAGGACAAGCAAATACTTTAAGTTGGGGGTGTTGATGTGGCGTGATTTTACGTCACAATTGATGCTTTTTAACTATAAGTTTTACTTGTTTTTAAGCAAGTTTATGTTATTTTACGTGGTTTTTAGTATGTTTCAGGTTATATGGATCCCTAGAGCCAAAGTGTGGAAAACAAGCAAAAAAGCGCAAAAGCGGAAACAAATTGGACATTCGGGAAATTATTGGCGAAATAATGCTCGCGCGTTCGCGCGTGAGGTCACGCGATCGCGGTCACGCGCGTCCGTGACTCCGCGCGCGTTCGCGCAATAATTTCACGCGTTCGCGCACACGCGCGCGGTTAGTCTACGCGATCGCGCAATTTGTTCACGCGATCGCGCTTAACAAATCATCAAATATCACGCGATCGCGCGCCTACGTGGCGCGATCGCACTGAAGGATTTTCGCCCAGTTTCGACCAGAACTCGGGATTCAACGATTTCCACTATTCCAGTTGCTATAAATAGAAAACTAGGGCAAAAATATCAGATATCTTTGGTCATTTTGCAAGTTTTGGAGGCTAGTTTTTCCACACATTGGAGGAGAAGATTGGAAGCACTTTAATGAGATATTTCTTAATCCTTTCTTCAATTCCTTGTTTTGTATTGTATATCTAAGTGTGTAGTATTTATTCCATTACTTGAATCTTGTTTATGAAAATATTCTTGATTAAAGTTTGGTTTGAAACTCTTGTTATGCTTATGTATTGAATGATTTTTATTGCTATTGAAGTGGGTCTTTGTTGATTTAATTAATCTCGTTCTTGAATGTTTCCAAAGGGATTAGCTAACCCTAGGACTCACCCATTTACTTAGATTGAGCTTGGAAGAGGAAATCTAGGTTGGGAAAGATTAGTTAACAAGAATTTGGGTCATTAAATCCATCTAATAACTTGAGCTCGGAAGAGGATAGTTACTTGAGGTTAAATTGATTGTGTTTAATATCACACTCTAAGGCTTGGAAAAGTTTAGAGTGAAATTCATTGATTTGGTTGGAAGACTTTCAATGAGATTTTAGAAACCATTATCTATTAACATAAACTCGCTCTTAGTTGTAATATCGTAAAATACATTGGATCGTTACTTGAGTGTAATTTCCTTGTATCCAAACTTGTGTATATTGATCATTTTACTTGCTTTCTAGGTTAGTTTACATTTCCGCATTAGTTATAATTCTCTCAAAAACCCAAAATATTATCCATCGTTTGGCTTTAGCTTAGTTGGTGAAAATTTCATACTTTTCTTAATCGCCTATATATTGTTCTCTGTGGGATTCGACCCCGACTCATAGTTGGGTAAATATATTGCATACGACCGTGTACACTTTCTCTTTGAGGAGTGTATTTGGTTCGTGTTTGCTACGAAATTTATTAATACTTTTTAAAAGAGAAGATTTGTTTAAAAGAAAACTATTTTCTTCTCTTTGAGATAAAATAATAGCAATATTTAAGCATCGCTTGATACTTTCAATTTTAATTCGATTAATTTAAAAGTGTAAAATACTTATTATTTTTTATCAAATTTTGATTTGGATAATTCTAATTCAAATTATTAAATTAATTTTACATGTTTGAAACGAAACAAAGTAGAAATTAATTTTTTATTTAAATGAAGAAATGTTATTTTTTAATTTTTTGTAAATATTCTCGGTTTAACTCATTTTACTTGTCATGTTGTCTTTTGCATGGTTTTTTAAGGAAACGCGAATTAGAATTATAATTTGACTAATTTATCTTATTCATTATTTGATCTTCATTTGATATTAATCTCTTTTCACATTTATTAGAGTAAGAATAAAAATAAAAAAAAAGTAATTAAATTGTATGTTATTTTTTAAAAATATATATTTTAAGTATATTTATTTTAGTAAACATAATAAATATAATAAAGCATTTCTATCTACTTTTTAGAAGAGTTGGTAATATAAAGTATAAAACGTCATTTTTTTTGCCTTAAATAAAAAAGTGGGTGGGATCACAAAGGATTTTTTTTACTCTTAAGTAAAAAAATAGGACCGAATACGGATGGCGATGTTGCCTCTACAAACTGGCTCTTCTATACAGTAGTAATAGTAAAGTAATACATATAATTTTTTTTTATCAAAATTTGATTTGGATAATTCTAATTCAAATTATTATATTAATTTTATATGTTTAAGATGAAACGAAGTAGAAATTTAATTTTCTATTTAAATGAAGAATTTCTATTTTTTATTTTTTAGTAAATATTTTTTGTTTAACTCATTTTACTTGTCATGTTGTTTTTTACATGTTTTTTAAGGAAACGTCAATTAGAATTAGAATTTCACTAATTTACCTTATTAATTATTTGATCTCTATTTAATATTATTTTTTCTTTTATGACATTAATCTCTTTTCACATTTATTAGAGTAAGGAAAAATGAAAAAGTAATTAAATTCTAGCTTATTTTAATATATAAGTATTTTAAGTATGTTGCTGCACAATAATTTCATGTGCTCCCACTAATGG